>NC_023749.2:22186148-22268746 GCF_000499845.2 Phaseolus vulgaris
TCTCACTTACAGCTTTGATAGGGTCATTTCTCTCATTTGTAACATCAACACCAAAGTAATCAATTAATTTGGAAACAAGAATAGCATAGGGAAATCTGTAATCAGCCAACCTTTTTGACTTGAGCATGTGTTCATTGACAATGAACACCCAGTTTACCTTAATCTGATTCATGATGCAATATAGGAGAATGAGATCCTCTTCATGTAAGACAGCATGGTTTGTCCCTCTAGGAATCAGTTGCCAAGCTATGATGTATGCTACTAGACGTGGAGTGAGGTTCAAATGCCCTGCATGAAACCTGTTTATACTCTCTGTAGGATTCCTCATGCAATTCTTATAATATTGCAGCTTGTTGAATTCTGAAATTCCACTGGTATTTCCTTTCCCTACTTTTAGTCCAGTATATTTTATTCCAGCCACAGAATTCCATACCTCACTTGTGATCTTCATCTTGGTCCCTTTCACATAAGAGACAACATTCTTCCCATCCAATGTGAGGTTAGTATAAAACACTTTGACCAAGTCAGGATAAACATTAACCGTTAATTCCAGCATCTTTTTCAGTTTCTGGTGCTTCAACACAGCCCTTGTTTCTACCAATTTTTCAGATTTCAGCCAGTTGAAATCCAGCACCTTGGGTATGTTGATCTGCTTCCTGCTTGTCTCATGAATGTAGGCATTGATGCCTTCTTCATTTCCAGCGAACCATCCTTCTAACACACCTTGAGAAGTGGTTTGCTTTCCCTTGCTTTTCTGTTTTTGTCTTGAAGACGAAGCCATGTTTGAACCTGAATTCTTTTCTTGATTTCAAATGGTGAGAATAGAAAGAGAATGGCCAATGTGGGTAGCAAGTATTCACACAGATTTATAGCAGAATAAACGGATTGATATGGCAGTTATGAGTGGATATGCATGAAGATTTATGCTTCTGAATTTGTGCAGAGAATCTTTGAAAATATGCACCAAATCTTTAGGGTCACGATGCATACACTCAAATTCTTTATTGAGCACCCAAACCATCAAATCGGTTACATAACCATGACCAAAACCGTCAAAGGTACAGAGGTTAATGCCCACTAAATCAGTCAAGCAGTCAAAGATCAGAATTTCTCTTTCCTAGTCATCAATGCATATCAGTGCAGAAAATAAACACATTTAATTGCGAATAAACAGATTTAATTTTTCACTACTAGGTACAATTGACATTTATAATACCCAATTCATTAAGCAGAAAATTAAACCTATCTTTGGCTAATGGTTTTGTGAACAAATCAGCAAGTTGTAAATCAGTACCAATGAACTTAATATCACATGTTCCATTAGATATGTGTTCCCTTAGAAAATGATGCCTTATTTCAATGTGTTTGGTTCTTGAATGCATGACAGGATTTTTGGTTAAGTTGATTGCACTTGTATTATCACACAGCAGAGGTATATGGTTAAGTGAGATACCAAAATCATTCAATTGTTGTCTTAGCCATATAGTTTGAGCACAGCAACTCCCTGCTGCAATGTATTCTGCTTCAGCAGTGGAAAGAGCTACACAAGCCTGCTTTTTGCATTGCCATGAGATCAAGCTTGATCCAAGCAAATGACAGGTTCCACTTGTGCTCTTCCTGTCAATTTTGCAACCTGCAAAATCTGAATCAGAATAACTAGTTAAGCTTAATGAAATATTACCTGGATACCACAAGCCAACTTCTTTAGTTCCTTGCAGATACTTCAAAATCCTTTTGACAGCATTGTAGTGTGATTCTTTAGGAGCAGATTGAAACCTTGCACACATGCAGACTGCAAACATTATATCTGGCCTGCTGGCAGTAAGATACAGCAGTGATCCTATGAGTCCTCTGTATTTGGTTTCATCAACAGAAATTCCAGCTTCATCATGATCCAAATGACAGCTTGTTGAGAAGGGTGTGCTGATTGGTTTACACTTGTCCATTTCAAATTTCTTCAGCAGATCCTTGCAATACTTGGCTTGACTTAGGAAAATGCCATCCTTGAGTTGTTTGACCTGCAAGCCTAGAAAATAGTTCAACTCACCCATCATTGACATTTCAAACTCACTCTTCATGACTTTCACGAAAGCTTCACACAATTCTCCATTGTTTGATCCAAAAATGATGTCATCCACATATACTTGGACTAGAATTGAGTCATCTCCTTTCTTCTTAATGAACAAGGTCTTATCTGATGTGCCTCTGTCATAGCCTTGAGAGGTGAGAAAATCACTTAGCCTCTCATACCATTGCCTAGGAGCTTGCTTGAGTCCATAGAGAGCCTTTTGGAGTTTGAACACATATTCTGGATGTTGATGGTCTTCAAAACCTGGTGGTTGTGAGACAAATACCTCTTCATTTATATAGCCATTTAGAAAGGCACTCTTCACGTCCATTTGAAATAGCTTGAACCCTTTGATGCAGGAGAAGGCAAGCAGCAGTCTAACAGCTTCTAACCGAGCCACTGGTGCATATGTCTCATCATAGTCTATTCCTTCTTCTTGATTGTATCCTTTAGCTACAAGCCTAGCCTTGTTTCTGGTGATCACTCCATGCTCATCCATCTTGTTTCTAAATACCCATTTTGTTCCAATCACATTCATCTCAGGTATTCTAGGAACAAGAGTCCAGACCTCATTAAGAGCAAACTGATTCAGTTCCTCTTGCATAGCTAAAATCCAGTTGTTGTCCTTGAGAGCTTCCTTCAAATTCTTGGGTTCAACTTGAGATACAAATGCCATTGCTTCACAGAAATTGTTCAAGGATTTTCTAGTTGACACTCCTTTCTCAATGTTCCCAATGACATTATCAAGGGTTAAGTCTCTTGGGGTTTTCCACTCTTTTGGCAAACCTGCAGCTGTAGTAGATTCTTGTATAGCATGTGTATCAGCAGTATCAAAATGAATCGATTCATTTTGATTTAAAACAGATTTAAATTCATTACTGTCAGGTTCATCAGCAGTTTTAGATAGGCTATGATCAGTTTCATCAAAAACAACATGCATTGATTCTTCTACTATAAGCAGCCTTTTATTGAAGACTCTATATGCATGACCATTCAAAGCATAACCAATGTGCACACCTTCATCAGATTTAGCATCAAACTTACCAAGATTTTCTTTGCCATTATTCAATACAAAACATTTACACCCAAATACTCTAAGGTGGCTTACACTAGGTTTTCTGCCCTTATACAATTCATATGGGGTTTTCTTAAGAATTGGTCTTATTAAGGTCCTATTTAAGACATAACCTGCAGTATAAACAGCATCAGCCCAAAAATACTTAGGAAGCTTAGATTCATTTAACATAGTTCTAGCAAGTTCCTCTAGTGATCTATTTTTCCTTTCAACTACACCATTTTGTTGGGGTGTCCTAGGGGCTGAAAAGGTATGGGCTATCCCATGCTTCTCACAGAACCTCTCAAACTTAGCATTTTGAAACTCTCCCCCATGATCACTTCGAATTGATTTAATGCAGCAACCATTTTCATTTTCCAGAATTTTTGCTAATCTCTTAAAGGCAGTGTAAGCATCATGTTTATGTGCAAGAAATAAAGTCCATGTAAATCTAGAGTAATCATCCACAACAACTAAAGCATACAAATTTCCAGCCAAGCTAGCAACTCTAGATGGACCAAATAAGTCCATATGTAACACATCCAATGGATTTTTTGTAGAGACAATATCCTTTAACTTGAAAGAGGATTTGATTTGTTTACCTTTCACACAAGCATCACAAAGCCTGTTATCCTGAAATTTAATGTTAGGTAAACCAGAAACTAAATCTTTAGATTTCAATTTATTCAAGTGATTTGTGTGTATGTGAGCTAACCTCCTGTGCCACAACCAAGACTCATCACTTCTGGACAGCAAACACTCATTTGAAGAGTTAGTTTCCATGATATTCAACAAGTAAATGTTATTCACTCTCTTACCAGTAAACAGTACCTTACTAGATGAATTACTTGAGATTGTGCAGCCATTTGACTCAAAATTCACTTTGTATCCTTTGTCACAAAGCTGACTTATGCTGAGAAGACTATGCTTAAGTCCTTCTACATACAGCACATTCTCAATGGTTGTTGAGCTCCCTGTTCCAACAGTTCCTCTGCCCAAAATCCTCCCTCGGTTATTATCACCATAGGTTACATGTCCTTCTGCTTTGAGCTTTAGGCTGGTGAACTTTGTAAGATCTCCAGTCATATGCTTGGAACAGCCACTGTCCAAGTACCACTGGTTCTTCTTGCTTCCAATCTGCAAAACAGAATAAAAAATATACAAATGGTACCCTTTTCAGTATAGGGTCCAGCACAGATTAACACCTTCTCTTTGGTAGCCACTTAGCTAAGTTCTTAGGCACAAGATGTCTTCTAGCAATGCAAGACCTAGATGTATGACCAGATTTCATGCAGTAAAAACAGGTTACATGAGATGCCTTTTTGCCACTGTTAAAAGCTGAAAAAATTGATTTTCTGGAACAAAAAAACTTGAAAGCTTTTTGACATTGGTTGTATTTCCAGGGATATAACCAAGTCCATTCTTATTGAAAACAGCATTCTGTGATCCAAGGAGAGACTCAAGGTTTTCTCTTCCCTTGGTGAAATTGGAAAGGGTTTTCAGCAAATATTCCACTTGTTTTTCCAATCTTTTGCAGTTTTCACAGTTTTTAATAGAGGCATGCAAGCAAGTCAGTTCAAGGCTTACCAAATCTGTTTTGGCCTTATGCAATTCTTCCTCAAGTGTTTTTACTTTAGGTGCAAGCACATTATTTACCTTTTGCAGCTTATTGCATATTACAGCTAGCCTATTGGCTTCCTCATGTGTTTCCTTGAAGGCAGCAAGCAAATCATCATAGTTATCAGAATCAGCAGAAAAATTACTTACTGATTCAGAGCTTGACTCCTCATCCTTCATCATGAAGCACAAATTATTCTCCTCATCTTCTGTTGAAGAGCTGCTAGTTGAGGATACTTCATTTTCCTCCCATGAGATGTAGGCTCTTCTTCCTTTATTCCTTTCAAATTTCTTGCTGGCAGATTTGTCCCTTGTTTGATTGTCTGGACAATCTGTTTTGATATGCCCTGTTTTGCCACATCCAAAACAAGTATATTTAGAGGAATTTAAATCATTGGGTTTAGGATACCTTCTTTTCTGCTGGTTCCTATTTTTGCTTTTCTTCCTCAGAAATTTGCTGAATCTTTTTGTAAGAAGGTTGATTGTATCATCATCTTCAGCATCTTCCTTTTCTTCCTTGATCTCATCCAATTCAGTTGCTTTCAGTGCCAAACCTTTGGGTTTTCTCTCTGTTGTTTCCTGTTCTTTAAGTCTTTTAAGCTCTAACTCATGCTCCATCAGCTTTCCAAACAGTGCAGTAGTTCCCAATTTTGACAAATCACGGCTTTCAGAGATAGCTGTCACCTTTGGTTGCCAGCTTCTGTCGAGGCACTTCAATATCTTTATGTTGAGCTCCTCTCTATCAAATTCTTTTCCCAAGCCAGTGAGGTGATTCACAATGTGGGTGAATCTTTTTTGCACATCAGCAATGTTCTCTCCTGGTTGCATTCTGAACAGCTCATACTCTTGGATGAGTGCATGTTTCCTTGACCTTTTTACATCCTCAGTCCCTTCATGAGTCACTTCTAAGACTTCCCACATCTCC
Source organism: Phaseolus vulgaris (assembly GCF_000499845.2). Classification (NCBI taxonomy): domain Eukaryota; kingdom Viridiplantae; phylum Streptophyta; class Magnoliopsida; order Fabales; family Fabaceae; genus Phaseolus; species Phaseolus vulgaris. Next base: position 22,191,813 of record NC_023749.2, read on the forward strand.
TTTGCTGACTTACATTGAGAAATTCTGAAGAACTCGTCCATTGTCAATGCAGAAGTTATGATATTCTTGGCCACAAGATCATGTTGAGCCTTCCTCCTTTCAGTCTCATTCCACTCTGATCTTGGCTTTTCAACTTGTTCATCCTTGACAATCTGCATTGGCACATAAGGTCCATTGACCACAGCTTCCCAAATTAATGCATCAATGGATTCCATAAAAATTCTCATTCTAACTTTCCAAAATGCATAATTCAATCCATTAAACATAGGTGGTCTATTTACAGCAGAACCCTCAGCAAAAAGCACATTAAACTCAGACATTTTTACAAACAAACTTGATTAAACTACAAGTCCCAGCTCTTGATACCAATTGTTGGGTTTAATAGTGCCAAAGTTCAAGAGGGGGGGTGAATTGACCTTTTAAAACTTCTTCGCATAAACAGTGTTTAACCCAGTTTTACAGAAAATAAATCGATTTATGTTAAAATGAACAGATTTATTTCAGCACTGTTTTTGTTTGAAAAGCTTTTAATTCAGCAAGGTTAATCACAAGATTATGCAATGAGAATTTCCAGCAGCACACACACAAATATCAGATTTGAAAAACAGTGAAACACAAATACAGCAAGCTTCAATTTCAAGCAAGTGAATAAGGTTCAATTGATAGCATGCTAGTTAATTGAGTGACCTTTGCAAACAAGTTGTTCCTGTGACTTTTAACAGACTATGAGTGTTCTTCTTGATGTCAAGAAATTTTCCAGAAATTAAGAACAATGAATCACAGCACAGCAAGCTTCAACTTTAAGCAATTTGTTTAAGGTTCAATTAATAGCATTTACAGTTTCTTGAACAGCCTATCACAGTCAATCTGTTCCAGTGGCTTTTAGCAGTTTTTATATGTTCTTATCAGATTCAAACACCTTTTTCAGAAATCAAGAACAGTATGAACAGTGCCCAGAAAGAACAGATTTATTTTCAATTGAACAGATTTATTTCTTTGCTGTTTTATCAATTATGCAGAAACGAAATTGCAGAGAGAGAGAGAATGAACACAAGCAATTATACTGGTTCACTCAACCTGAGCTACATCCAGTCTTCACCAACAACAGGTGGAATTCACTAACACACAGTACAATCAAGTACACTTCCCACTGTTCTTGAAACCTACAAGAACTTAGGTACTCTTGCTGAAAAAACCTATTTCAGCACTCACACACATACATCCACTCTCCAAGAACACCTATCAAGAAGAGGATTCAACCAAACTTTTACAAGTAATAAGAAGTGAAACGACTACACCTGATTGAGGTAACAAAGATCAGCCTTAAACCAGTAGGCAAGATTGCTAGAACAGTAGCTGCACCTCACACCAAGCTTTTGGAACCAAACCAAGAACAAGCACTTTGTGATTTTCGAAATCTTTGAAGAACAAATGCTAATCCTTGAAAACACTTAACTCTCTGCTGTCAAAACTTGTTTTTTGCTAATGTATAAACTGTTTGAATTGTTATTTAACTCAGAAAACAAGTTTGCATTTTATAGAAAGCCAGCATATAACAGATTTTTGAAAAACAGTTAAAGCTGTTATAAAATGAACAGATTGAAAATAAAATGAACAGATTTATTTTCAAAAAGCAGTTAGAGAAGCTGTTAAGTGAGGAGACTTAGTCAATCATTCTGGTGCAGAGATAAAACTGAAAACGTTTAAGCTTGTCATGGCACCAGAGAGAAAAAGAATCTATTCATTTACAGATGAACAGATTTATTTTTCAAAACGAAAACAGAGAAGGTTTAACTATTTGAAACTCAGTCGTTTTGAAAAGAAGACTTAGTCAAAATACCTGATGCACAAAATCAAATTTTTACAAGACTTTAGCCAAGGCATCAGTGAAGAAAATGAATCTATTTATTTAGAAAAGAACAGATTTATTTTTATGCAGTAAAACGTGTTTTTGTGTAAAACATGTGAAAACAATTTTAGAAGACTTATGCTTGTTCTTATCACATGGCCAGTGGTTATGAGGTGAGTTACTCAGCAAAAAGCTACTCTTAGACAACCTCTAAGCACTAACTAAGACATACTTAAAGCAAAGCACAAATACATGGAAAGTACATAAATGTCTTCATCAAACACTACATACAAGTCTTCATCAAACACAATCTTGAAGGGGCAGCAACCATCTTCAACAGAGAGGTCCCACCATACGTTGACTTTGACTTTGACTTTGACTTTGACTTTGGTCAACGCCCGAGGACGGGACGGTACACTTTCCATCAAATTTCCCTACAAAGTAAAACTTCGAGTACAAAGATTTTGTCCCCTTTTAAATATGGGTCCTTTAGATTTACATTCATAACTGAGAACTCCAGAATCTTTAGGAATCCATCTCATAATGCCTTTAGGAGCATAATATTTCCTAATTTTACATAATCTTACAGAATGGCCTATTTTCATGTTGTAGAAGCATGTAACAACCGCTTGTTTCAATAAAACAATCGGTTGTTTTTCTGGCAGTTTCGAAAATGATTTTGAAAACTTTTCTGGTTTGTTCTATGAATTAAAACCTAATCCAGCTTTTCCAAAAACACAATTTTGAGATGTCAAGACATTCTCAAAGTTAGATTTACCCTTTGAAAGCTTATCCACAGTTTTTACAAGATAATGAACTTTCTTTTCAAGATTTTCACAATTTTCGCAAATAAGAGAGTCACACTTGCAAGAAGAGTTTTTGTAAAGAATTTTAAGGTTTTCAAAATCTGTTTTTGAATTTTCCAATTCTACTTCCAGTGATTTAACTCTATTTTCAAGCCAGTTGTTCATTCCCTTCAAATTGGTTGTTCAAGAGAGCCAATCGATTAGCTTCTTCATGAGTTTCTTGAAAAGCTTGAAGCAATTGACTGTAATTTTCAGCATTTGAAGAAGTAGAGGAACTTACACTGCTTGAATCATCTTCCTTTTTGGCCGTGAAGCATAGATTGAGACCTTTTTTATTTTGCCTCCTTTTCCTTCTTGTTTGACTTTTTGTCTTTGTTTTCTTTATTTCAGTGGTATTCTCATGAGTTGCTTTGAGTGTATCCCACATCTCCTTAGCAGATTCACATTCTGAGATCCTGAAAAAAAAATTAGAATCCAAACCAGAGGTTATTAAATTTTTGGCAATGCAATCAAACTTGGCCTTTTCACTTTCTTCATTAGTCCATTGGGACCAAGGTTTTTTAATAAAAGATCCATTCTTTTTAATCTTTGGAATGAAAGGGCCATTTTCAATAGCATCCCAAATTCCTTGATGGATTCAACAAAGATTTTCATTCTAGCTTCCCAATACTTATAATTCAAACAACAGAACAAAGGTGGTTTGTTAATTGAAGCACCCTCCTCAAAAGGTAGTTTTCCAGCCATAGAAAAAAGATTTTAGGATCAAACTTGAGTATTTTTCAAGTACCAAGCTCTTGATGCCAATTGTTATAATATATGGCCTTAAACGAGAGGGGGGTGCATTGTTTAAGAGGGGGTTTTGAAAACTTTTTCAGCTAGAACAAAATCCTTTGTATGAAACTCAATCAGAAATTCAATTAGCCAAGATATTAAGCACAAAACAGCAAAGCACCAGAAAAACAATCGGTTGTTTTTTCGAAACAATCGGTTGTTTATACTAGCAAAGCAATAACAACTGAATTTAAATGAGTTTAAGGGAAGAAAGAGGCACAAACAGTTTATACTGGTTCACTCTTAAACTAAGAGCTACATCCAGTCCCCAGAAGCGACTGGGCAATTCACTAAGCAATCAAAACATATTACACACAAACCACCAAAGAAGTGACATTGAACCCTTCAGGAAACACACTCTCTTTGGCACAACACACACCAAGAATGTTGATCTTGACCACCTCAAGAACACACAACACTCCTTAGCAACAACACCAGAATTTACAGAATATTCAGAACGAATTACACTTGTTTATAGAACAATCTGAAATCAATACAGATATAATCCTATTCCACTCTCTCTTGAGAAAACTCAAAGCTTGATGTGAATGTTCAAAAATTGAAAGCAATCTTTCACAACTGAAAAACTCAAATCTGTTTTTCTTGTTTGTTATAAAACATAAACAAACTATTTATATCTTTCAAAGATTGGTCAAAGCATTTAATAGAGCAGCGTATTCAGTTGGAAATCATTTAAAGCACACTCAACTAACAAAACAGAATTCTGTTAGGATTTTCATAAAAACAATCGATTGAAACCACGAAACAAACGATTGTTTTGGTGTGACGGCAAGTCAACCAACCAAAATAGTTGTCAACCTTTTCAAAAACACCTAAGAGTAAAACAATCGGTTGTTTCGACAAAACAACAGGTTGTTTTTCACTTAGTTTGAAAAACACTTTAAACTTAAAAAGGTTTTTAAACACATTAGCTTTAGATTCAACAAAGAGTGGATTACACATTTAAACTACCTAGATCCTATCCTAAACACAGCAGCAACTCCAGCCTTGCATCAAATACATGGATTTGGATTCTTCAAAACCTTTGATCACTCTTGATCAACATCACCATCTGGTCACTCTCGCTTGCTCCTTAGTCTCCTGCCATGTTCCGCATTGACACAATTGAATTTCTAGTTTTCTCACTACATTGTTCTTACAATAGTTGAGATAGTGATCTTCCAAACATGAATGTTCATCGATTGATACTCCTTAGATAGTACTAACCTTCAATTTTCAGTCCTAGGGAATGGGAGTGTACATGCAACAAGTTCTCTGATGCTCAAGTCAATACTCGGTATTCAGAGCTAATAAATGTTGTATTAAATATGTAACTATTTATGTTTGCAAGTTAACTTGTTTATAAGGTCTTGTTGGACCTTCGGGTTAATGTGAGCGCACATATATTGTGAGTAATCTTGTTATTAGTGTGACATTAGTATTTAGGATGACTTAGATTCCCATTATGTGTTCGGTCATCTTGGGAGGGTTTGTTTCGACTGCTTACGTGACCTAGACCTTACCAATCCCACAATAGTACATTTTTAATTTGAGTTTAGCACTCAAACATTGAGAAGATGCGCTCTCGAGCAACACTATACTGCTAAAGCATAGAGATTCTTGTGATATAATTTTATGTTTTCTACTATAAATTGCTTAAACGAGATGTGTGAATCATTGCTAGTTCAAGTATATTCTCAATGTAATGGCAATAGGATGTTACGATTGATTTACGATATTATGTTGGATAGGTTATTATTGAAATGATTGTGAATGATTGTAAACCACGCCACATTATTTATTAGGCTACATTATTTATTAGGTATATGCTATCCTAGTGGTGCTACTTAAAAGAGTATAGTAATCTAAGCTACGTAATAATAAAAATAGCATGTCACTTATTTTAATGAAAGATCTTGTTAAATAATATTGTTTAGCTTTAAATAAGTCCATGAAACAAACAATGCAACAAAACAATGGAATATAGTAGAAGAGATTAGTTTGATTTTAAATGGTAAAGTACGATTCTACTTGATGTCTTATATGTGGTTATATGATCCCCGATAGAATAAAGGATTTGGAAGAAGAAAGAAGAAGAAAAAGGTTAGAAATTTGAGGAGTGTATAAAGCGATAAAACCTAGATTACATTAGCATTGGCTTTTCCTATTATATATAGAATCATACCATCTCTTTGTTTGCAACTATCAAAGAGAGACTAAAAATGAATAATATTGGTGTGTTCGTGCTTTTCTTTTGCCTTACAACAACACATCTTCTATCTCTCACAAACGCAAAGCACAAATCCAAAGCTCATCATTCCCCCGCGTACACACCCTCTGGAACGCACGCCATTCTCACCGTCAACAACTTTGCTCGCGGCGGGGATGGAGGGGGCGCCGCCGAGTGCGACGGCAAGTTCCATCCGCTGCCGCAAAGAGTGGTGGCACTGTCTACCGGATGGTACAATCACGGCGTACGGTGCGGGAGAATGATCAAAATCAAAGCGAGAAACGGAAGGAGCACGGTGGCTAAGGTGGTGGACGAGTGTGACTCCAGGCATGGCTGCAAAAACAACGTTGTTGATGCTTCCCAAACTGTTTGGAAGGACTTGAGATTGAACACCAATGATGGTGAAGTTCCAGTGACCTGGATCATGCTCTAAACTCATCAATCATCCTCACAATAAATAAATAAATCAACAAATAACAATAATAATAAATAAATAAATAATGATGATGATGATGATCAGAGCATATTAATCACAATGTATTTTATATCATCTTCAATTGTACTTGAAGATGACATCATATTATATATATACATTAATAATGATATATCGTGGTATTTTATATGCACTTCACTTTGCTTTCTTCATCCTTCTATACATGCAACTGCTTTTTGATTTCATTCAACAAGTTTCCTGCATTTTTGTCATCAGTAGAAAGTAATTATACACCAGCATTTGATTTTCAAAGAATAAATGCTGACAGCTATAAGAGTTGTTAAAAAAAAAAAAAGTTTCGAAGGTATATATGAGTTGTTTGATTTGCTGCAAAGTGGTGGTATTGGTTACATAAGAACAATATCTCATCTAACGAGAAGAACATCATGGGAAATTGATTTTTGAACTTACTAAAAGATGTTTGAATTAGCTTTTTTGCAAGAAGATTTTCTTTTTCGTTCTTTCATTGCTCTTCTAATATGTTTTTATATTAAAACTTTGGATATGTTGTACCAATATATACCTATTGAAAAATTATAGTTTGTGAACTTAGGGAGTTGTATTCCATCTCTGATGGAATGTCACACTTTAAAAAAATCAATAAAAAATAAATTTATATTTAAATAATATTAAAATATTAAATAATAATATTAGAAGTTGTAGAATAAATATAAAAAAATGAGTTTGTTAATATATTATTTCATATTTATTTTTATTGATATAAAAAATTATAAAAAGTGTCACAATTGTAGTCTTATTAAAAAGTATATTTAATATATACTTATTGTTTCTATTTAGAGTGGTGTTATTTTGATACCACTAAAAATAAAATATATTTATTTGAATTATTAAAAGGTAAAAATACTTACATATTTTTTAATATAAAATTTTAATACATATTATTATATTTATTAAGAAAATCATTAATAATTTACATATTAGATATTTTATAAATTTTTATTAATAATAAAAATTATTTTAAATATTAATATTTTTTTAGTTTATAAAATAGTTTTTAATTTAATTAAATATAACTAATTATTTTTTTTATTAAAGTTTGTTTTTATTTATGATTTTCTTATAATATTTATTAAAGTTGATTATAAAGTAGGAATATTCTTTTAGTAGTGTAAAAGTATTATTATAACCTCTTTCCACTATTTCATTATTTTTAAGAAAAATAATTAAAAATAATAAGTTTGTCAGTACTTTATAGTGCTGTTTTAAAATTATCTTTATTATATCTAAATATAAAATAGATGAACGGAGTTTTGATATATATTTTTAAATTAGATTTAGATTTTTTTTGTAAAAGATTACTCTTTTAAAGACAAAAATATATCAAAATTTATGTTATATGAATTTTCTAAAAAATCTCTTAAAAATTAACCAATTTGGTCCTTTAGTTAAGCTAATATATGTATATATCTTAACTAACAAAATGGTTAGTTATACTCTTTCATGCAATCAAACAAGTCATTTAATATTTTACACTCAATTACATAGCAAACATAAACTGACGACATAGTATATAGGCATAGGTAAAACTAATTACGTTTATGCTAGCGGACACATTCAGAGAACAAAAATGATACTTTGACTATTTTAATGTTATAAAAAGTTATTAAAATAATAATAGTAAGAATTAATATAGGTGTAAAAAAAAGAAGGGTTGAAAGTATAATGATCAGAAGAATTTAAATGCCACTCATAGCGGGTTTCAGCTATCTTCAGACTTATACACAAATTTAAACTAATATTTTTTGCAATAAATTAAGACAATCCACTAAAAATAGTCCCTCCGTGTTTTTTTGACGGTGCAGTCCTATGCTGGAGAAGAATACTTTCACTAAACCGAATTTGCCTACGTGGCCAACATCTTTTGTTGCGGAAACACCTTTAGGCCCATCACCACCCAGCCCAAACGGGTCTTTTTTATGCACCCATACTACCGTTGAGCCCAGTCCAATGCGCCATTCCCTTCCATGTGCTCACGCCGATTCCATCACCGTGCAGCGCAACATTCAACCTTCCAATTCTCAATCGCATCACACAAAACGTTCTCTTCCTGTCATACCTGCAAGCGCCGATCCAAGCCTTACCTCTCAACATGAACCTAGTTCCGCGTTGCGCCCTAATTATTCTCTTCGTCAAAATGGCCCTTTGCAACCACCCTCTGTCATGTTCGGGAACGTCGAGAATTAAATAATCATATGTCCCTTTTGATGAGCACAGAAAGCCATGCATTGAGATGCTATCGGAAGGCAACGTCGCCCAATCGGTTTGGGAATGTAACAGTTTGGAGGCCTCTAACTACAGTGCTCTTGCAGAAAGAAGAGTGTTCTGCGTGGGAACCAAGCAAAAATAGCAAGGAGAGGAATGCAAACAATTAAGCACAATTTTTATCACAGAAGATGAATATTTCTTATCTGATGTGATGCTTTAATGTAGTGTACGTAATTCGCACGTAATCATAATGAAGAAAGAGAGGTTTTGATAAACTCTAATGGTAGAGAAAAATAAATATAAAAGAAATTTTTATTCACTTGTATACTAGAGAGTAAAATACATGGTGTATATATAAGAAAAAGATTAAGACCTTTCTGAAACAGAAAAGGAAGTTGAGTCAAACAAACAAAGCCCAATAATTTAAAATAGAAAATTAAATATATTAACACCTCCCCTCAAGTTGGGGAGTAGATATTTGTCAGGCCCAACTTGGATTTGAGAGTAGAGAATTGTGCGGAAGCAAGGAGCTTGGTGAATAGTCAGCAACTTGCATTGCAGGAGTAATGGGCAGTAGTTTGAGGAGACCAGAGTTAAGTTTTTCACGAACTAGGTGGCAATCAATTTCGATGTGCTTGGTTCGTTCATGAAAAACTTGATTGGAAGCTATTTGAAGGGCAGATTTGTTGTCACAGTACAGGGTTGCAGGCTGGGAAAGAAGAAAATGTAAATCGTGAAGGAGGTAAGACAACCATTGTAACTCACATGTGGTGGTGGCAAGGGCTCTATACTCGGCTTCAGAGGAGCTGCGGGGATAGTTGGCTGCTTCTTTGATTTCCATGATATTAGGGACTCTCCTAAGTAGATGGAGTATCCAGTGACAGATTTGTGTGTGGTAGGACATGTTGCCCAGTCAGAGTCACTAAAACCACAGAGGTGAAGTGAACTAGTGTGAGAAAAATATAGTCCTTCACCAGGGGTGCCCTTGAGGTAACGCAAAAGACGTGAGACAGCTTGCTGATGATGAGTTGTGGGTGCAGATATGAATTGGCTTAAATTGTGGACAGCGAAGGCGATGTCTGGTCACGTGTTGGTTAAGTAAATTAGACGTCCAAGGAGTCTTCTGTATTGGGAAGTGGCATCAGCATCGAGAGGTGAGCCTTGGTCGGGAGAGAGACAGGAGGTGTGAGTCATAGGAGTGGCCACAGGTGCAGAGTCAAGCATGCCAATTTCTTGAAGGAGATCAAGAGTATACTTGCGTTGACTTAAATGAAGACTAGTACTGTTGCGAGCAATTTCCAGTCCCAAAAAGTAAGTGAGATTACCTAAATTTTTTATCTTGAAGTGATGGTGAAGGGATGCAGTAATTGTATTGATTTCCTCCGTGTCATTACCAGTTAAGACCAAGTCATCAACATAAACAAGAATAACAGTGAGTTTATCATTATTATATTTAAGAAAAAGAGAGTTATCAGCAACAGAAATAGAGTAATTATTTGATAAAAGAAAAGTAGAAAGTTTGGCGTACCATTGGCGACCAGCTTGACGAAGGCCATACAAAGACCGTTGAAGCTTGCAAACATGCTGGGGAGAAGGAAGAGAGAGGCCAGGTGGGGGTGTCATGTATACCTCTTCATGGAGATCACCATGAAGAAATGCATTATTGACATCAAGTTGTTTTAAAATCCAATTTTTGGTAGTGGCAATAGCAAGGAGATGGCGGAGGGTAGTGAGTTTAGCAACAGGTGCAAAAGTGTCTAAGAAATCAAGTCCTTCAAGTTGGGTGAACCCTTTGGCAACAACTCTAGCTTTGTGGCGCTCAACAGTGCCATCAGAATGGTATTTGATTTTATATACCCATTTACAACCAATAGTTTTCTTTCCTGGAGGGAGAGGGGTAAGTTGCCAAGTATTGTTAGCAGCAAGAGCTTGAAGCTCATCTTGCATGGAAGATTGCCAAGAAGCATGTTTGGAGGCTTCGTTATATATCCGAGGTTCAGGATGAGAATTGATAGAGGAAATAACATTTCTAAAATTGGAAGATAAGGAATTGTAAGACAAGTAATTATGAATAGGGTATCTACTACTTACCGTGTTGGTTGCAGTGTGGAAATCTGCATGATAGGCAGGTTGTCGGTGAGGACGAGCTGATCTTCTTGGAAATTGGGGTGAGATGCTTCCTGGAGATGCAGGCGGTGATAATTCTGATGGAGGTGCAATGTTGGATGCAGGAGCAGAGACACTATTTGTTGGAAGATCATAGGATAATGAGGCTGGTGGAGGGACAATATTGGGTGCAGGAGTAGAGGCACATGGCTCGACAGAAGGTGCAGTATGAGAAAAAAAAATCAAAAGCAGAATTATATGCATTAGAAATAGGGAGAGATAAAGTGTTAGGGTCCTTAGACAAGCCACTGTCCAATTTATATGGAAAGTGGTTTTCATGAAAGATTACATGTGTTGATATCTCTATGCTATGAAACTTTAAATTTAAGATAATATAACCTTTTGTATTTTGCGGGAAGCCAAGAAAAATACCTTTGATAGATCTATCATCTAATTTTTTTTTCTTATGTGCAGTAATGGTACTAGCATAACAGAGACAACCAAACACTTTTAGAAAGGAAATGTCATATGGTTTTCCAAACAACTTTTCATGAGGAGTGATGTTATTAAGTAATGGAGTAGGAATAACATTTATTAAGAAAACAACATGATTTATAGCAAATTCCCAAAAAATAGGAGGAAGATTTTCTTGAAAAAGTAAAGCCCGGGTTACATTTAGTGTGTGTTGATGTTTACGTTCTACAATGCCATTTTGTTGTGGTGTTTCAACACAAGATTTTTTATGTATAATTCCCTTTGAAGCATAAAAATTTGACATAGCAAACTCAACACCATTGTCAGTACGAATCGTTTTGATATTAGTTTTGAAATGATTTTGAACGAAAACAGTGAAGTTAATGATGTGCTGACACACTTCAGATTTGTTATGCAGCAGAATAACCCAAGTATAACGCGAGTAATCATCAACAATAGTCAAGAAATAACGAAAACCTTGCATAGAAATTATGGAACAAGGTCCCCAAATATCAAAGTGTACAAGATCAAAAATAGCAGAGGTAAGAGTATTACTTAAAGTGAAAGGAAGTTTTCTCTGTTTTGCACGAATACAAGTGTCACATACATGATGAGTATCAACAGTAATAAAAGAGTATTGTTTGCTTAAGATATGTAATCTTTCATGTGAAGGGTGTCCTAGTCTATAATGCCATAGTGTTTTGTCTGTGATATTACAATTAATAAAATGAGCAAAACAATGCGGTTTAGAATGACTAGAAGCAGGCAAGGTAGTGACAAGGTACAAGCCAGCGGTGGCTTTAACTGTACCAATCCTCTCTTGGGTGAGATTGTCTTGTATAATGCAGTGGGTTGAAGTGAAAGTTAAAGTGCATTTAAGTTGGTGTGTGAGTTTAGAAACAGATATTAAGTTTAATTGAAAATGAGGCACATATAACACATCAGACAAATAAAACTTATCAGAAAAACGTACTAAACCAGAATATGTGGCATAAACAGTTTGGCCATTTGGAAGACTAATTAAGACAGGTTTAATTTTAGTATAAGTAGTAAAAACGTTCAAATTGTGACAAACATGATCAGTGGCACCAGAATCAATAATCCAAGATTCTTTTATAGAAGATAGTGAAGAGAGAAACTTACCTGTTGAAGAATGCTCAGTATTGGAGATTTCATCTGTAGAGATAGTGTTGACTTGATTAATTTGAGTGTGAGGGGCAGGATCCTCAAGGTTTTGCTGACGCAAAATGTTGGTAAGGAATTGGCACTGTTGTGATGTAAGTTGAATCCCCTTTACATCCTGTTCTTTAGGAAAAAGCTCAGAAAAAGTGTCAGTAGTAATCATATTATTGACTTGGGATGTCCAATTGGTGAATTTGTAGCCAGGAGGGAACCCATGCTTTTTATAACAGGTGTCGACAGTGTGGCAAAGACGATTACAAAAAGTGCAGACTTTTCTAGTAAAAGAAAACTTTGAGGTTTTAACATTACCAGAAGGAAAACCCACTTTGTGAAAACAAACAGCCTCAGTATGACCATATTTACCACAAAAATTGCATGTAATAGTGTGACTACTACTAAGGCTATGAAGACTAGGGTTTTCATTAAACATTGCCTAAAAGATTTTTAAAACCAATCAAGATTTGGAAAGAGAACAGAAAAAAAAAACCAAGAACAACATAGAGGGAAATAAAAATCAGAGATAAGCGCAGCAGAACTCTTCATTCGAAGAGCTCTGATACCATATCACAGTAAATAAAGATGAATATTCCTTGTCTGATGTGATGCTTTAATGTAGCGTACGTAATCGTAATGAAGAAAGAGAGGTTTTGATGAACCCTAATTGTAGAGAAAAATAAATATAAAAGAAACTTTTATTCACTTGTATATTAGAGAGTAAAATACATTGTGTATATATAAGAAAAAGATTAAGACCTAGCTAAAACAGAAAAGGAAAGTTGGGCCAAACAAACAAAGCCCAATAATTTAAAATAGAAAATTAAATATATTAACAATTTTATCCCAAATTAACAATTTTGTTTATGGCATTGCCATTAACAATTGCAACAGTTTATTATGGTGAAAAATGGGAGTATGGAGACAATTAGATTATGGAAATTGGGAAAACAGTTAGGTGTTATGTGTGGTGATGAAGATAATTTTTTGGTCAGTTTAGAAGACTTAGAAACCTAATATCAACTACCCATTTATTGTTGCAACACCACACCCACCTTTCAGTCACCATGTCGCATGTCGTCATGACACTGTAAGCGTTGTCACGTTGCTGCAACGATGTAAGAAGCTTTGCATGTGGTGATTTCCAGCATCACGAAACTCGACAATCCCACGCAAGTTGCAATTTGCAACGCCGATCCAACGTGATCCGCTAGAATCATATTATTCTGGTGATCGCAGATCGGCACCATGACTATATATCGTAAAATCATACGATCTTATAATACAACACGCGATATTATTTTTTAAGATTTTATATGCAGATTTAACTATATAAATATCATTTTAATCTCCCCTCATCCCCCGTTTATCTAATCCATGTATTTTTGGAGAGTACTTTTGTATCATATTCATGAAATTTTCAACCTGAGATAATTCTCAAACAAATCACTCCATTCTCCACTCTAATTTTCATTGTCAAACATTGTTCTCCAATTTCCCCATTTTAGAGATTGTTGTATTATTGAGATTTGAGTTATTATAAAGTGTTGGGAATTTTTTGGAAGAACTATTCCATCATTCTAACCAATAGTTTAGAATTTGATTATTTATGCTTTTCCCATGTGCCAAACAATGTTTTTTTCAAACCAATATTTTTCAAAATCAGTTCCACAGACTTTTCTCAAATCTTTCCACCATTCTGATTCATGATTGATAGAGTGCTTTGGATTATTTCTCTCCACTTTCCATATTTAGATTCCAAAATATTTCTCCATAAACCTTTGTTTTTTTTTTTACCTCCATTTGACTTTGCAAGTAAGGTCTCATTATAGATTTACAAGTCTTTTATATTTAATCCATTTCACTTTGCTTTTCTAAAAGATTCTTGTCTAAAATTTAATTTGTTTAATCCAACAAATACCTCCATTCTCTCCATTTTTTGTACATCGTCCATTATTCTCATTTTCTATGTTTAAGTCTTTTATTTTTCCTTTTATCTTTTGTTTGGTCATATGAATGTCCCAAAAACATCTTTGTTCCACTTTTTGAGATCCCTTTTCCACAAATATGATATTGGTTTCAAAAATGTTTTATAGTTTGATTAAAGCAGTTGTTTGTTGTCAAGCATTTAACTCTTTAAATGGTTTCAAACCTCAATCTACTTGGTTTGTTTTTAAAATTAGTTTATAGTGGTATGAAACATTCAATATTATTTGCTTGATGCTAGTGATAAGCTTCTTCTTCTTGGATTATTTGTTGTTTGAACTTTGGATGTAGAATGTAGGAATAATGACACGAAAGCAATGAATATTAAGAATAATATTTGATGTATGAAGTGGAAAGGTGATTAGAAGCTAGATATGCGACACCAACTCACTAGTACGAAGTCAATGATTAACTACCTAGGAGACTACCTAAAGAGAGCTCAAGAACAAGATGTATGACCAAAATTGGACAACATAACAATCTCATTCAAGCTGAATTTTAACTTTAATAACTTTAATAATAATAATAAATAAATATTTTTCAAATTATTAATAATCTTTATTAAGAATATTATTAATTACCTACGGATGTTACTAAGAAAATTGTGTTACGAAAAATTTCATCGCTATATTACCGACAAGCATACTATTGATGGATTTTTCGATAATTTCTATTTAGTGGCAAAATTTTGACATTATCAATAAATTTTTACCACTAGTAAAATCAGTTCACTACACCCTCCTTAATCATCAACAACACTAATCTTTGACTTCGCTAAAAAAAACTAAAGTTGCATAAATAGTGAATATGACAACGGAATAAAAGAATGTTGAGGTTACCTCCGGTCCCTTGTAAACTTTGTCCATGATAAACTTTGTCAATGATTGAAGGGATTTATATTATGTATCTTTTGCGTACTAATATTTTATTTGGGAGTTTGGTATTGATGTATTTTTTTATTTATTTTGTTTTTATATATAAGTTAAAAATGGAATATAAGGCACTTTGTAGCACGATCTAAGGATGCATCACAACATTTATACATGTAACTTGCATCATGTGTATCTTATGTTGTGAATGATTTATGATATATATATGTATAACTATATAACTGTTTAACATTTTTTTAATAAATTATATATTTTTTAAATTTATTCTTAAATTGAAAAATTCCTCTCACGCAAAGAATACAAATATATATTAATATAAAATTATAATATTTCAATTATATAAATTAAAAATTAATGTAATATGTTATTTTCAAAATAAATTAAAATGTAAATTATCAAATCAACAAATTATTTGTATTTAATTTTAATTTTAATTAGATTTGACATGTGTAATCATACATTTATAATTTAAAGAGTATATTGATAAAACTCACTTTCTTCATACAAACTTAGTAATAACCAATCTAATACGGTTTCTTCATATATTTGACTCTGACTCCGTGGTTTTCATTCTCTTATATCGTGAACATTTAAAGAAAAAAATTCTTCAACATACACACAACACACAGTAAAAACATATACTTAACATCAACATTATAATATTATAATATTTAAAATTAAATTAAATAGAATTAAAATATTATTTTATTGTTTTGCAAGTAGTTTTTTATTGTTTGTGGTGTTAACATTGCACCACTCAACATTTAATCTGATCTCTATCAAATTATTTGATATCAGAATAAGTAAGTATAATGAGAGTGTCAAATTCGTCATCATGAACTCATATATATTTAATATCAGGTGAGGAAGAAAGTGATTGCATATATTTTTAGGAAAAGTTTTTCACACTAAACACTATCGTAATGAAAAACTATGGCGTGAATTTTGAAAATCCAATGCTCAATTCCTAGAGCTTCATCCTTACCCTGATAGAAAATGTTGAATAAAATAATAAATAATTAGTTGGAGAAAACTACTTCCATGGACTGTTCAAATGATTTTGGCATGGACCTAAGCATGAGATGGTGGATGAGGGTGAAGATGATGGGTATGTAAGCCTACCCAAGCCTGTGGCTATCTTGTTTTGAATAATCCAAAGGTTCACGAATTGACCATTGACCATGGATATCCTATATCTCATTCACTAAAAAAGTTGGCTTAAAGTCATCAAAAGTGTTTTTCTTAATTGTTTCATCCCAAATAATCAATACAACAGGAAAGAAAACATTGCTTTTGCTATAAATTATTATTGTATTTTGGAAGTGATGTGATTAACATTGTTGTCCAAATAAAACAAAGCATTGGCTAAATTTGGTCGGTAGTGCCAAACAGCCGACACAAAGTGACGATCAGATCAACAACGACAATTAGTTTGGTTTGCACTACAATGCTATCTCTTACTTCTCCTAAAGTTTTTGACATAGATGTGTTTGCGCGTCTCTATAATGATCACCTTTCATTTATACAACATTTTCACTACTCTATGTGTTTAATATTCATTTCATAATCTTAAGAAAATACCTAATATAATATTATTAGAAAATTATTAAATAAAATTAATTTTAAAGATAAAATTTAATTAATTATTATATTGACTAAATTAGATATTGTTGTAGAAATTATAAAAATCATTTATATTAATTAGTTTTTATATTGATAACTAGTTTTTAAATTGATATCTAATATAATTATCAATTATTTAGATGTTAAGGTAGGTAGTTGAACATACTAATTTAAAAGTTATTTATTAATAATAAAAATTAATAAAGATATTAATATTTTTTTCTTTAAAATAATATTTAATTTAACTAATATAACAACTACTTATTTTTTATTTTTAAAATTATTTTTTATTTAGTAAGTGACTATTATACAAATTATTGTTATATTGTGTTGGAATATCTTCCCGTTAGTGTAAATGGGTCAGTAATCACTAATAATTATATATTTTCGAGTATCTTGTAATTCTTAGTATTAAATAAAAATAAAAATAAAATAACAATGTCATCATGTTACAATTTTCTTAAAAACAATCTTATTATATTTTTATAATTAACTAATATGCATATTACATTAGTTTGTAGAATTTGTGTAATACAATAAAAAAAATAATTAAATAGAAACAAATTTTAAAGATAAAAAATAATTAGTTGTTATATTTAGTAAATTATATATTATTTTAGAGACTAAAATTTTATTGGTTTCAAAATTAGTTTCTATTATATAGTTTTAGAAATCTGGAATCACAGGAATCATATAGTTTTCAAAAGAGGAGTGACTGATGCGTCTGAAGTATTTGCTTTGGTACAAGTAAAAGTTTGGTCTTGGGTCTCTACAAATTTTCGGTTAGCTTCGTTATCCTTTTTCGATTGGTGTTTGGAACCTATGGTGTGTATGAGGTTAGTGTTTTGAAGTTTTGTTAGGTGTAGTAAGGGCAAGGTGTTTTTTTTAGTTAGTTTTGGAGGTTTTTGGCTGAAATTGGTGTCTGAGTACTGTGCATAAGGGTTGAACCACCCCTGAAGAGGTTCTAATTTATTTATTTTTTATTTTCGATAAAAAAATATATTAATAAATAATTTTTAATTATTATTTAATTAGATACCAAAATTTTATCTATCAATTTTAAAATTTAATTAGTTGATAACTAAAATTTTGATAGTTAATTAGATATGAATTTATAAACTATTTATTAATAATAGAAACTATTTTAAATACATCAATAATTTTTTTAAGTATCTAAAATGATATATAATTTAATTAATATAGTATTTTAGTATTTAATATTTTTCTTATACTGATTATTTATAAATTGAACCAGTGTAATATATATTCACTTTTTATATCTATTGCGTGTACACTAATAAAATAACTTATGTAAAATATCTACAACTTCAAAATAATATACGTAAAAGGTAGAAAATAAATTTAAACAAAAAAAATCAATTAATTTTAATTAGTTGAAATCCCCAGTTAAGTCAAAGCAAACAGTCCATGTCCCCTATTTTTGAGTTTGTCAACATATATGCGCAGAAGACAGAAGGAAATGCTATGCATGTTGTGAGTTCCTGTGTGTTTGGAAACAAATTGCAATCTTTAAAGCTTGAAGCTGAATTTGGTTACTTAATGAGTGATTGGTCACTGAGTACGTTGGTGCCATCTTCTCAAACAGTAAACAAAGAAAGTATGGAAAAGGAAGGGAAGATAATACTCAGATTTATGAAGTTATAGTTAGGTCACAAAGGAACTACAATCATTCTGAAAAGTACTCTAAGCCCCACCTTTTTTGGGAAGGGGGATGTGAAACAGTGGAATGACCTAAATTGTCTTATTTCTTTATTGCAAACTTTGGTTCTTTTGATCTTTAACTTACAGTCACTAATTGTTACATAACTTTTCACCTGCTTTCATTGTTGATGCAGTGGTCAAAGAGTTGAACAGTTAGTCAGATTTAGCAACCCATAATGGCTCTTTCAGTGTCATTACAACTGTGAGGTCACACTAAAACTTACCTACTTTAACACAATTTCCCTACTTTCAATTGGATAATCAACCTCTGTGAAATCGTGTCTATCATTCAACGCGCTATTGCAGCTGGTTAAACTAACAAAAAGTAATTGCATATATACTAACAAACAAAACATTCTACCGTTTTATTTTAAATTAAATTATATCTCACTAATGCAAATCAATTTGTTAGAGTAAGTATTAAATAGAAGTATCAAATGAAAATATATATAATTGGAATGAAGTGGAAACTTTGAAATCATGATATATGATTATATAATGTATATAGAAATGACATGAGGAGTTACTTGATTTATTACTGGTCTACCAAAAGCGAAGTGGATGGACTGGTTCATTAAAGTTATACGAACTGAAATTAGTATTTCGTGCTCTTATAGGATGGGTTAATGGTTTGGTCTACCGCTTTTTAATTTTTTTTTTGTATTTTTTTTGCTTTAAATATATTTATTTTGGTTATAATAATTGATATCACTTTTTGGACAATAAAAATATAATGAACAATCAAATTTTAATATTCTAATCAAAGGTTTAATGTCTAATAAAATAAAGTAAATATCAACAATACTTCAATGAATCAAATGATGTATAAAAAAATTAATATAAATAAAATTCTATATAAAACATTAACCACCACAAATTTTAATTCTAAAAGCATAAGATTTCTCTTTAAAAGTATCAAAAATAAAAAAATGACATATTGATGGGTTAGGCGGGTTAAACGGTCTGAACAATACAAACTGACGAATTCAAAAAGTTGATTTGTCCTGCTTAAATGATGACAAGTTGTCGGTCAGTCCGTCGAACCCAATCCACTTTGTCATCTAAATGAAAATAACAAATCTTAATTACTCAACTATGTGCACATAGTCAAATTTTAGTATATAAAATCTATGTAACTATATTTTAGTGGTTATATAATTTTTAAATGCTTTAATTTTGATCATCCATATGAATATTTATACTAAAACCTAGCTTATTTGGCTTTGTAACAACTTCATTTTACTAATATATAGGATTATGGAAGTTAATTTGCCTAAGCCACAGAGAAATTGGTTTATGGTTTGCAAACCAACATATTATAATTGTTAAAATCTTGATAAAGTCATGTAGTCAATAAAATAGAAAATTAGTAGGGATGTCGTTCCCAAGGTCAACCTCGCATGGCACAAGTTGCAACTATTTAGACCAACAAATGTGTTTGATAGAACATGAACTTAGTTTCCATGACTAAGACTAACTGATACTTGGTTTTTTAAGATTTTTTAATTAAATTTTGGTAAAGGAACATAAGTGTTTAGGGTTCAAATTCCTATATTGTTCTTTTAAGTAACTAAAATCAATCGAACACCAGCACATCATGAATATCAAAGCTTCTAGTTGTCTAACTCAGACTAAGTTCATGAAGTCATGTCCCTGAAATCATCATAAGCAAGACAATCACCCTTATAACTTTCATAATTATTTTTCAAAATCACAAACGCAGTATAGGCTTAATTCACTGATGATCAGTTAGGGAAGGCATTAATCAAGATAAAATTGTTGAAATCCATCAGAACATTTATGAACAATTCCTACTAAAGTTCATCTATCCTAACCTTAAGGGACCTTAGCTAGGTCAAATACTTTCTAAAAAGGTCTGAGTCTCTCAATCCAACCAAGGAATTCATCTCTGTCGATGCAGGTGTATACCCTTGATATACTTTTTCATGTAGCTAAACCATGCAAATACCCATAGCTTGTGACACCAAATTTGATTCCACTACTCAACACTCCATGGGCTCACATGCTCAGATTATTTGTTTTGCAGTACAAGAGTTGATTATGTCCTCTCCTTCTGTTCATCGTTATTTTACTGATAAAAAAAAGGCTGCCCTTCAAATTATGCATTGAATTAAGGGGTCTCATTCAGAGATTATTTATTCTTCCTTACTAATTTTTTGATCTAGTCCTTCAATTATTTTGATTGTGCATTAATAAAACAAGCATTATGTCACTGCTTATTGCATGTTCACTGTATCTTTTTTCATTTCATGGAAATCCAAGATGCAAATGACAAATTTCCCGATCCTTTCTGCAATTGAATACTGTATCTTGTACCGTGGCTACTATACCACTTGTGATGTTGCATGGGGTAGACTTATTTTTGACCAATTTTATTGCGATTTCACTCCAACTTTTCTCTTTTATGACAGTCAATTAATCTGCCCAGTGTATAGCTTTTGATCTTGCTTTCCATATAGAACATATTGAGATAATTGTCGAATACTTTTTTAACTGCTCTTTTGCCCAGCTATATTATATATATATATATATATATATAATAAATTTTCTAGATTTGTGACATTTCATAAATTTTCTGTTCAACCTAGAAGTGGTCTACATATACTCTTCAGCTGGAGGGAGGGCATTATATTTCGCCTGTTTGTGAAAATTATTAGTTCGTTAATGAGTTAATGTACAAAAGTTAAAATATAGCTAAAATTAATTCATTCTGTTGTAATTACTACAAGTCATCTAGAGGGTATTGGAAAATAAGATTGTCATTAAGGTTAATTTTCACAGACATGAGATTGTGGTCGGAAACGTTCTCTGTTACTTTTGCGGGAAAAAAGAGGAGGAGTTAAGTCATCTGTTTTTTTTTATTGTAGAATAGTTTGGTCGGTGTGGAATCTTTGCTATGCATGATTAGACATTCTATCGGTTGCTCCCCTTAATTCTTACTTTCATTTTTTGCAGTTTAGGTTGTATAATGCTCCTGAGTCGGTCAACTTAGGGTTGGGAAATATTTGGATTGCGGTGGTTAGTGAGATTTGGAATCATAGGAATAAGATTATATTTAAAGGTGGAGTGTTGGATTCCTCTGAGATCTTTACTTTAGCTTAATAGATTGTTTGAGGTTGTTGTTTTTGGCAGGGTTAGTTGAGTGATTGTTTAGAAGGTGTTGTATTGTACGGTTATCTTAGTTTTTTATATATGGGTTGGATCACCCCTGAAGTGGTTCATATGTATATATTGTTTCTTGTTGATTAAAAAAATAAATAAGAAGTGGACTTCAAATCTAATTCAATCATATAAAACAAATTTATAAGATGAAGTTTGCACCTATTTATATACTATGAAATATCTTTATCTCTAGTCGATGTGAGATTTTTAGTCGACGTGAAATCTCTAACACACACTTTCACGTGCGAGGTTGTCAACTTGTACGTGAGACTATATATTTATGGGTGGTCCGATGATTGGTGACCTGATAAGCCCAACAAACTCTCAATATGATAGACTCTAAATAACTCTGATACCATATTAAGAAGTGGACTTTGAACGTAACTCAACCTTATAAAACTATTTTATAAGGTGAGGTTTGTATCATTTATATACTATGAAATGTCATTATTTACTTCTTAAGAATAATATTAGAATAAAATAATACCCAAAAATTTTATACGACTAATTTGATATGTGCAATCTTTTACTAATAATTTAAACATGAGTTAAATATGTTTTTCGTTCATGTAATATAACATGAAATTGATTTGTATCTCTCGTCCAAACTTGTAGTAAGCATTGTACTAGGACGAAAATCAATTTCAATAATTTCCTTACCAAATATCTAGGGTCTAAATCTAGAGGTTTTGTTTGTTGCATGATTGGTGGTGCTGATTTTTAATTGTAAAACAACAATTGTTAGTCTAGCTAGGAGGTATCCTGCTAGTGATTTTATTAGATTTATGCATTGTATAAGGGTTGATACACCTCTTAACTGTCCCCTTTAATTTAATTTATTTTTCGTTGATAAAAAAATCTAGGAATTTAAAATCTGAATTAGGAAAGAAAATCAATTTCAAATAAAAATACAATAATTAAAAACATATTTAACCCTTTTAATATTTACTTAATACATTCTTATATTCATAATTAATTATTTATTATTAGACATAGTTATTCAACAATCATGAACTTTTTTTTATCGGCAACAATAACCCATTTAAAACAAAAGTCAAGCTTAGAAGCAAAATTCTTTCTCATCTCATAATGACCAATCATGAATAAGGAATAGGCAAACACAAGAAAAACATATCAATTACGTTCGTTAAAATAAAAGATTCGAATCATATCATCGAAAAAGATTGAAAAGCTGAACCTAGTATGTAAATAACCCAAACCAAGAACGAGGGAGCATATAT
Source organism: Phaseolus vulgaris (assembly GCF_000499845.2). Classification (NCBI taxonomy): domain Eukaryota; kingdom Viridiplantae; phylum Streptophyta; class Magnoliopsida; order Fabales; family Fabaceae; genus Phaseolus; species Phaseolus vulgaris. The sequence continues at coordinate 22,214,649 of NC_023749.2, forward strand.
TTCCTCTTCAAAAACAACTTTCTATATGCATATATTAATTTTATTCCATTGTTACGTTCTATCTTCTCCCTTTTATTTGGGTTAATTTAGCGGTGGTTAAGATGTTCTTTATATCCTTAGAAGTTTTTAATTCATCCTTTTCAGCAGAACTTGCATTATTTTTATGGGCAGCAGAAATAGAATTTGAAATGGCAAAACACAATAGCTACGCAATTTTAAAATATTAGAGAAAATATTCGTAGAATTTATCAAATCTATTGGTAAAAAGTGTCCATAGTTTGATGTTTTGTCATCTTATGCTTAAGGTTGGCTAGCGTGAGTGGATGTGAAAAATGGTTTAAATAAGTTCATGCATATACTATTTATGGTTAAGCTAATGCTTGTGCGATTGTTAGAGATCCTAATATCATTCTAAAATTGTTAACTTCGTGTTCATGATTTGAGGACAATAATAAGTTCTATATCTTGGTATTCGATTAAAAAACTATATCACTTTTCTATTCTAAGTTTCCAACTGTGTTAGCTTTTGTGACTAATCTTTACTACAATTAATTAAATATTCATATCTCTTTTCTCCACTTTCTTGCTTTATTTTCTGGTAAGTAATTCCTTCAAACACCAAGCGATATGATTTGGCCTTTTTAACCTCTTGCTTTTTATAAGATCCAATTCTCATCATTTTTCAATTCAAGCAAATCGTCTGTAAAACAATCTTACAATTAACAATTTGAATCTGCATACTCTCGACAATTAATAATCTAAAAGCATGTTAACTTTTTTTTTTGTTTGTTTTCATCGGCCATGTTAAACTATTCACTTAATTAAGCTTCTTGCAATTAAGTATGCAAGTCACGTTACGTTGATGATTAGTACACAATCTTCTAAAAGTCTGGTCGATATGAAACAGTATCAAAACTTTTAAATTTTATCAAAGTTCAAAGTTAATTGGCGAGTGTCAAAAAATCTTATTAAGAAATGGATTTCTAGAAGACACACCACAACATGTGGATCGTATTAAACAATTAGATTCGATAGAATAATGGTTCAATTTGAATACTCTCAAGTGTCCCCCAACAACAATGGGAAAACCTTTATCCTAATCTATGTTGAAAGGACACAAAAAAAAAAACAACAAATTACACATCCTCAAAAAAAAAAATGTTAAACACAAGAAATCATTTACGATCATCTTTATCACCTTTACTTTCAAAAATTTCGTTTGAGTGCGCACACATGCTTAGCTGTTAAACAAAGTGCTTTATGTTCTTTAATTACTTTATTAGATGATGATCGATCCGTACCACACACGACACACGGATATTACTTTTAGTACCTAGCACATATATACATTTTTTAATGTTATTATTAAATTAAAAGAACGGAACATTATTATTAGGCTTGGTGATGTTCATGCTTTTTTTTTCCAGTGGTAAATGTCTTAAAATGATTTACCCATGTAAGGTGTAGCTATGTAAGGTGTAGCTAAGAATATGGTATGCAATACTTCTCAAGACTCAATTTGAAGAATTCATGCGTAAAGAGTAGAGAGAGAACAAAAGAGAAGAACAAAACAAAGAATATATTTATTCATAATACTAAAAGTAGGAAAAGAAGTGGGGGTGGCAAAGTGGGGCGGACTGACACTAGTACAAAATAACACATTAACGACAGTTAAAAATGTCATATCAAGACGGTTCTCGAATCGTCGTTATTGCGAGTGTCGTTATAAATATTATAACGACGGTTCCAGAATCTTCGTTACAAAACCACTTTAACGACAGTTCTAGAACCGTCGTTTTCTACCAAATAACAGTATTTAAAAAAAATACACTTATAACGACGGTTCTAATGGAGAACCGTCGTTATAAGTGTTTTTTTTTTTTAAAGGTTTTATTATTATATTTTTACTCTAATCTAATCTTGAATAAAATATCAAATTTTCAGAACAATAATACATGTAATATCATAATTTAAATATATAAAAATGTACAAAAAGTTCTATAAATATATGGATAAATTTGATGTAATTCTAAAGTGTTATACATGGTTACCTTAAGGTACATCAAAGTGAGTTTCTTTGCATTTGCACTTGTCTTTCTCCCCCCACTCAATATTTTATATCCACAATAAGCATTGAAATAATAAGATTTCAAGTTAGAACACACAAATAAGATTATGTAATGTAATATATGAATAATAAATAAATTTGTGAATGTAATGTAATCATAATGGTTTGATAAATCTCTAATTTATACTAGAAAGCATCATGTAAAATTTCAGAATTTTCTGATAAGTGTAAGTATGAGAACTAAAACCTTAAAGTACCCAAAAAAAACCCAAATAATACTAAAAAATGATAGTAAATGATGGATTTTTGGAATTTTGGTTGGGCCCCCTTTAGGAATTGGCAACTAGACTCGTTACCTCCTTTCGAACAACTTTCATTTTTTACGCGTCTCCATCTGACTTCTTTATCAAAAGTTATGACCGTTTGAAGTTTTTCACTATTAATTCTTCGCAACTCAAAATAAATCATTATTTTTCAAGTTGTGAGGACTCCTCCGTCAAATATACATTGAATCAAGTTACCACAAAAATTTTTGGATCAAAAATCATTTTTTTGCCTATTTTTAATGAATTTTACAATATTTCCTTACCTTGTTCGTCCATCTTGTATCTCAAGACCCATTTTGTGTCTATTACATTACATTCATCAACGCAAATATTATCTAAATCAAAATTGTCGTCGAACACCCCCGGACTCAGAACCAACCAACCAACACGTTGTATTCACAACTTTATTAAAAACAGTAAAGAGTATTAAAACCCTAACCTGGCAGAACCCTAACCTACGAAAAAAAGTTGTGCGGATGAGATGAGCGGTGGTAAGACAGAACAAAATTGGCAGCAGTGCTCTCCTTCGGTGGTAGCGTGCGGTTGTAGGAGGAAGGGAGGCAGACGACCACAACCTTAGGGTTAGTCGAGCGAGCATAAGGGGGTGGCGTGTTTGAGGTGGTTGACAAAGCAGCGCCTAGTGCAATGAAGGTGAAGTGAGAGTGAGAGAAAGAGTGTGGAAGGTGGAAGGTGAAAGTATGAAGGTGAAGTGAGAGTGAGGAAGGTGAAGGGAGTGAGAGGAAAAAGATAAAGTGAGGAGAGAGTGAAGGGAGCCCGCGCAGAAAAAAGCGCTACAGAAGACATATAACGATGGTTCAGAAAGGAACCGTCGTTAAAAACACTAAAAACATACATATAACGACGATTCAGACGGGAACCGTCGTTAAAAACACTGAAATTTTGCGAAAAACTACAAAAATTCCACTGCCTCTTTTATAACGATTGTTCTTTACGAACCGTCTTTATAGAGCGTCGTAGAATTCATATTTTGTACTAGCCTGCTGAAAAAAACGCGGGGCGGGTTACTTATTTCATCCCGCTGGCCCGCTTAGGCCCACCCTGCATAACCCGCAGCCCGCGTGAGACAAGTGCGGCGCGGGGCGGGTTGAACCGCATAACCACATAAATTTAAAATGTATAATATTTTTTATGCACCCCAATATTTTCTTCATGTAGCCTCATATTTCACATTCCAAAATTTTTAATAACATCTTACTACGCATGTCCCATGAAAATAATAATATTATGACACCATTTACCTAATGCATCTAAATAAAAAAAATTTAAAATTTTTATTTAAAAAAATATTTCTTATGTGGGCTGGCCCACAGGCCTGCGGGCCAACCCTTATGCGGGGTGGACTAGAAAAATTAGCCCGCAAATTCTATGCAGGAGGAGCCAACCCGACCCACTTTTTGCGGACCAAGTGCAGAGTGGGCCAACCTGCATTGTCACCCCTAAAAAGAAGGTATATAAACAACAAAAAATGAAAGAAAAGAAAAGTAACTAAATAGACAAGAATGTAACCAACAAACAAGGTGGTATAGATATTTTGTTAGCAAACTAGATGGTTAATGTTAAACATGCATGCAATATAGTCTAAACGATCTGTTAACAAACTAGACAGTCTGTTAACAAACTAGACGATCTAGTGTAAATAAACATATTAAATGATCTATTGTTAGATAGTTAATTTGAATAGATTAAACAGCCTAGCGGAAGACCGTCTATACTAATATTAGATATTCCAACGGAAGATCGTCTGTACAGATAGTAGATGATCCAATGAAAGATCGTCTAAACATATAGATTTTATCAGCCCCCGTCAAGTTAGAAACAAATGTTCATCCTTCTTAGCATGGAAATTTTTTTTTTGAAAATAGGCAGACAAAGTGGTTTTGTAAAAATGTCTATTTCTTGAACAGAAAAAGCAATAGGGAGAAGCTTAAGTAATCCAATGTTGATTTTCTCACAAACGATGTGACAACTTTTTTCGATATGCTTTGTTCATTCATGGAAAATTTGATTTGAAGCAATTTGTATTGTGATTGGTTGTCGCAATAAAAGAGAGCAAGCTTGGAAAAATGGATATGAAGGTCTTCTAGGAAGTGGTCTACTAAATTTCACAAGTAGTTGTAGTAAGTGCATGATATTCTGCTTCAAAAGAACTCTTATATGTAGTAGCTTGTTTCTTTGATTTTCAAGATATGATGGAGTCACCCAGATATACAAGTAGTCTGTGATAGATTTGCGGGTTTGAGGACAAGTGGCCCAGTCAAAATCACTGAGGCACTATTTGGATTCGGGTGAATATTGTTCACCTGGATTGAAAAGCAAGGAAACTTTATGTTTGCATTTAGGGGTTTGCGCTTAATAGAGGGAGAGGAAAGGAAAAGAAAGTGAAGAAAAGCTATTTGCTGGCTTGTGAAGATTTGGTGAGAAAATTTTGACTTTTACCATATTACCCTTCACCTATTATCCCCATATGCCATAACAGTGCGATGAAGTTTCAGATATTTGCTCTGCATGAGATTCGCACGCATGAGATTCCATCTGCAAGAACACAAATTCGTACAAGGTTCTTCAACTATGGTGGGTTACTTCAACTATGGTGGGTGATGAGTTAATAGAGTGATAAATATGAAAAGGATGATAAATATGGGAGGGGAGAGGAGAGGAGATGAGTTAGGTATTTTGAGTTGTGGGAGGACCTTAGAGGTGGTCGGAGGTGTGCGGTCGTCAGAGGTGCACGGTCGTAGGAGGTGTGTGATCGTTGGAGGTTCGCAAGCATTGGAGGTGTATGGTTGTCGAAGGTGCAAGGTGTGCGTAGGGTTCCATTGGTGGTGGTGTTCCATTGGTGGCGTTGGTTGTGGTTGGTGGACAGTTCCATTGGTGGTGGTCGGTGTACGGTTCTGTTGGTGGTGGTCGGTGGTGGTTCCACAGGTGGTGCTTGATGGACGGTTCATGGTGGTCGTTGGTGGTTCTATCATCGTGGTTCTCTACATTTTCTGCAGGTATAAGTTTCATAGATAATGTATTTGGAATTGGAGAATCAAATCTTGTAATGTTTCTTTATTTGTTTTATTTATTCTAATAGATGTATGTTGCTGACATTTGGTTTTCTAAGTTGTTTACTCAAGCGCATTAATGAAATTTTGAATGAGTTTTATTTTTATCTCATACTTAAATAAAAAAGAAAAACTTATTAATTTTTTTTTCTGGTATTTGAAAATACATAAAGTTTATGCATAATGTTTAATTTTTTTTTTTAAATAAATTAAAAAACTTTATAAATATTATTTTAAATTTATAAAATAATTATAAGTTTACAAAATATTTAAATATTTTGAAATAATACTTTATAGATAGTCTACATATACTATTTAATTTTTTCAAAAATCAAGTAAAAAAATTATAAATATTATTTTGAATTTATAGAATAATTATAAGTATACAAAATTTTTAAATAGTACTTTATAGATAGTCTACATATAATATTTAATTTTTTCTAAAATAGGAAAAGAACTTTATAAATATTATTTTGAATTTATAAAATAATTATAAGTATACATAATATTTAAATATTTTAAAATACTACTTTAGATAATCTACCTATAATATTTAATTTTTCTAAAATCAAGTAAAATAACTTTATAAATATTATTTTGAATTTATAAAGTAATTATAAGTATACAGAATATTTAAATATTTTAAAATACTACTTTTACATATAATATTTAACTTTTTCTAAAATTAAGTAAAAGAATTTTATAAATACTATTTTGAATTTCTAAAATAATTATAAGTATACCACTTTTACATATAATATTTAATTTTTTTTCAAAAAAATAAAAAGATTTGAGTATAAGGAATATTTTTTAATGAATTATATAATTTTATTTTTAATTTTACGTATTATTATTTCTCTAAAATGTGGTTCTTTATACCTAATAGTTAAATTTATATGATTGTCAATGATTTGTGACCATGGATGTAGTTGGTGTTGATTTCACACTAATTTCACAAATACAAGACCAAATCAATTTGCGGACAAAAGTAGCAACAATGACAATCCTTTGCATGATTGGATATGGATTGAATGTGTTGCATGTATTAACCGAAACAGATAATTCTATACCAGAGTTTGTTCCACAAAAAGAACGTCGTCGACAAGAATTGATGTCGTACTTGGTCCATACTGAAAGATGTTGTGACATTATTCGCATGGGTCCAGTAGCATTTATTAATTTATGTCAACAAATAAGAGGAACGTGGATGGTTAAAGATGCATTCTGATCTACATTTGAAGAACAAGTGACTAAATTTTTACACATTATTGGTCATAACATCAAGAATCGAAGTGTTTCGTTCTTCTTTCATTGGTCCGAGGAAACAGTGTCTCGTCACTTTCATAATGTTTTGAAGGCAATATTAATGTTGCTTGGAGAGTTCTTAATTCAACCAACTGGGACTGAGGTTGAACCTCATATCTTAAACAACAATCGATTTTTTCCATACTTTAAGGTATGAATATGAGAAACAATAGTTAAATATTTAATTCATGTTGTATGCAATGTAAGTTATTTATAAATGTTTATTTTTTGTGTGTATTAGGATTGTTTAGGTGTCATAGACGCCACTCACGTCTGTGTTAAGGTCCCCCCGAGCTGATGCTACTCGTTTTCATGGAAGAAAAGACTAGCCAACGCAAAACGTATTTGTTGCTTGTGATTTTGACATGAAATTCACATATGTTCTTGCATGATGGGAAGGAACAACCTCTGATTCTAGGATATTGAAGGAGGCGTTTGTGCGAGAGGATCCATTGATCATTTCGGAAGGTTAGTTGAGTGTGTTTTCAAGTGCAATAAATATTCATTTGGTCATATGACTTCTAAGTAATAAGTGTTAATGGATGGTTGTAGGAAAATACTACCTTGGAGACACGAGTTTTATGCTCAAAGCCCAAGTTATAACTCCATATCGCGGAGTTCGATACCATTTAAAAAAAGTATTCCTGAAAAGGTACACAAAATGCCCATGAGTTGTTTAATCATCGTCATTCCTCACTAAGAAATGTTATGGAAAGAACATTTGGTGTCCTCAAAAAGCGATTTCCAATTATCGATAGAGGAACAGAGCCTCATTACTCTGTGGACACTATGATCGATATTGTTTTAGCATGTTGTATTCTTCATAACTTTCTTCGCGGGGTGCATAATGATGAGTCTTTGTTGGAAGAAGTTTACCGTGACTTGATGCAAGGAGATATAGATGTGTCACACTCACAAACTCGTGAGGATGACTACACGCTCGGGTCACAAATTAGGGATACTATAGCAAATGAAATGTGGATAGGTTATTGTAATAATTAATTTTATGTAATATCCCTAAACTTATATTTATATTGTTTGTTCGTTTAATGTTGACATTCGACCTTTATTAATCTTTATGTTTTTATGTTATTGCAAAAGTTTAACCTTTCTTTATTAGGTTTTATCATGGATCGTGGGAAGGGTATTGTTTCAGAGTCATCTGTAGGTGTCCGTGAACACAAAAAATGGACTACCGACATGGATTTTCGACTGCTAAATGCCATGATCGATGAGGCATCTATGGGTAACCACATTCATGGTAGTTGGACGACATAGGGTCACACAAACATTGTTAAATCCCTACATCAGAGTGGATGGGTAGGGATTACAAAAAATAATGTGAAGAACAGGCAGAAAAGCCTTAAGGACAAATGGTGTGAGATCCATTATCTATTTAATGAACTGAGTGGTTTCGCTTGGAATCCAAGCTTGAAAATTTTCGAGGCCGAGTATGAACTGTGGGATATGTTGATAAAGGTAACATATTCAACCTGATGTTCACTTATCACATACATTAACCAATAATTATGAATATTAGTGTATTTCTTTTCATTAATGAACAGGCAAAGCCCTCGGCCGTAAAGTGGAGCGTTAATCCCATCAGGCACTACAAGTTGATGGAAGACTTATTAGGGCTTGATCGTGCTACTGGCAACGGTGGGAGAACAACACTGCAGTCATCAAGTCGAACTCAGTCTCATCCTTTTAATGTAGATCTTAATGATCACAATATGGAGGACATCCCAAAGGAGTCAGAATTGGATGCGACCTAATGTGAAACTCCTTGCTCAGCTAATCCTAATGTCGATTCATATAGCCCTGACCCTAATGTCGATTCATACAACCCTGAACCTAATCTGACACCCTCATCGGTGCCACCTCATGCATCCCAGCCATCAGGTGGTACTTCTTCTTCTAGGGGCTAAAAAGAAAAGCCCCATGGTGGATGTCATTGATATGCAATTAGAAAGACTTAACACAAGGTTTGAAGGATTAACTAATATCCTTGGGATGGGTAGTGATTAGTCAGATAGGTTATGTCATATTGTTGAGCGACAAGCCATTTCATCCAAGGTTGTCGCTTTGTCATCACAACGAGTGGCTAATGCTACGGAAGAAAATCTGCAATATAACAGACGCCATGTTGTTGCAGAGGAAGAACGAAACTCAATATTTCGTGAACACACGCACACTCCACCGTATATCGATTTTCAAGTACTCTGAGTCTGATATCTGGAAAATGTTAGTGGAAATGAACATACAAGATGAAGATTTGTTGGATAACTGTTACGATTTCTTGTGTTGTCATCCTAATGCGATAAAAAACCTCTTTGGCCTGCCTCTCGAGCGACGAATGCGTAAAGATAATGACTACAAATCCCTAAACTATGTAAAAATTTGGTTGTACTTTATTATGCATATGTGTTTTCTTTTCGGATATGTAATCTTATTTATGACACAAATCCCTAAACAAATTAAGGACTTCCATGACTCTTTTGAACGATACATGTTTCAATGTATCATTCATATGATTTTCCGAAACATTATTATTATTATGATTATGAACAAACTTTATTAATGAATTTTTCTTTAATAAACTAAAATATTGCATTAATATTTATTTCATAAAAAAAATCTTTTATCAAATTATAGCTCCAACGCATTATCAGAAATAATTTGTTCCAGTATCGAAAATAATCTTTTAATTGCATATAATTGAACAATAAATAATTCACAATTACAACTTTGTTTAAATAAAGCTATGGTAATCATAAATATGGTCCAAAATTTTTATATGTTATATTTTTTCAAAGTTAGCTCGAACACGGTATCAAAAATAATATTTCAATTGACGAAAAAAATATTTTAATTAAAAAAATTATAATTCACAAATAATCAATCAAATTAATTTTTTTTATCAATTTTTAAATGCAAGGGAAAATGTGTAAAATTACATTTTTATCAATTAAAAAAATACAATTTCAATCACACCCATCACATCACTCACTAACTTTTATAAACTTTCCCTACACTTTCCACTCTATTTACCTTAATCCAAACACTCTAACTTTCTTTACACTTTTCCTTCAAATCATCTCAAATTCATTCCCTCATTTCTACTCCTTAATCCAAACAAAGCATGAAAGCTTTGAGTTTTAAAATGTTGTTGGTTCTTAGAAAATACCATGACTAGGAGCGTCATTTAGATATCTAAGAATTCTGAAAGCAATTTTTTGATGATGAGTAAGGGGAGAAGAAAAAATTGACTTAGTTTATGAACCGCACAACTGATGTACGGGTGAGTGTTAGTAAGATAGATGAACTTTCTAGTGAGCCTTCTATAAAAAGATGAATCAGTTTCATTAAGTTTTTCACTAGCGGCAGCAACAAAACCAAAATTATGAGTCATCAGTGTAGGAGTTGGAGCACAAGCTAACAAGTTAGTTTCTTTGAGAATGTCTAAAGTGTATTTTTGATGAGATACATGAATACCATTATTGTTACGAGCAAGACCGAGAAAATAATTGAGATCTCCAAGGTACTTAATGTGGAAATATTGGTCAAGGAGATTGGTGATGTGAGAATTTTCCTCGAGATCATTTCCAATAAGGATGATGTCATCAAAATAAACCTAAAAAGCAATAGTAAAATGGTTAGAATGTTTTAAAATAAGGAATAATCAACAAAGGAATAAGTATAACCATGAGCAATAAGAAAATGAGATAACTTGGCATATCATTGTCTATCGACTTGTTTTAATCCATTAAGGAAACATTGGAACTTACAGACTTGGTTCATGTTATGATGATTAAGTCTTGGAGGAAGCTTCATATAAACTTCTTCGCCAGATCCCAATGAAGAAAAGTGTTTTTAACATCCAATTGTTTTAAAATACAATCACTAACTACAACAATAGAAAGAATAAGCCTCGAAGTAGTAAGCTTAGCCACAAGAGCAAAGGTATTGGAAAAGTCTGGCTCTTCAAGTTGCGTGTATCCTTTTGCTACAAGGCGAGCTTTATAGCGTTTTACAGTGTCATCAGACTTATATTTTACTTTGTATACCCAATGACATCCAATAATAGATTTTCCTAGTGAAAGATTGATAATAATCCAGGTTTGATTGACTTTAAGAGCAACAAGTTCTTTATTCATGACTTGTATCCAGGAAACACCTTCATAGCTTCCTCGTAAGATTCGGGCTCGGTATTGAAGGATATAGATATGATAATGTTTTTAATGTTAGTAGATAAAGAACTATAAGAAACAAAAGATTCTATAGGATATTTGTTATAGTGATGCTTTCCTTTGTTATAGTAGTTCAAGTAGACGGTCTGTTTAACGAATTAGATAGTCTAGTGTTAGACCATCTACTTATAGAATCAGTTTGAAAATCCTCTAGTCATAGAGAATTTGTACTGATATGACTAGAATCTCATAAAAACATATGAGGTTCAATGTCTCATTGTTTTAAATATCAACATTATCATAAATTCTAAGTATAATTTTGTTGAATAGGCAAAAAAGTATGATTCATTTTAGTGTCATGATTTTGATCAAAGGGAAAATGGTTTTCATAAAAAAGTTACATGTCTTGAAACATCAATTTTGTGATTCTTAAGATTAAGGAATATAAAACCTTTAGTGTGAGGTTTAAAACCAAGAAAAATTCTAGGGACAAAACAACCGTCTATTTTCTTTATGTTAGCAGTTAAACTATTAACATAGCATAGGCAACCAAAAACACGTAAGGAAGAAATATCATGTAGTTTTCCATACAACTTATCATAAAGAGATGTGTTATCAAGTAAAGGTGTAGGAATACAATTCTCAAAATAATAACATGTAACACAACATAACACCAAAATAGCATAAGTAAATTTGCTTTTAAAAGCAAGGCACGAGTAACACTCAAAAGATGTTGGTGTTTTCTTTCGACAATGTCATTTTGGTCAGGGGTTTCAACATAAGTAGTTTGATGTATTATATCTTTAAAAGCAAAGTATTTTTTTCATGGAAAACTTGGTCTCGTTATCTGTCCCAATGACCTTAACAACGCAATTGAATTGATTTTCAATTTGAGTTATAAAATTCATTATGAGAATGTGAGTTTCACATCTATTATTAATGAGAAAAGGCCAAGTAAAGTGTGTATGGTCATCAACAATAGTAAGAAACAAAACCTTTAGTCATGCATAGAACTAACAAAGCAAGGTCCCCAAATATTTATATGAAGCAAATGAAAAGGTTTCAAAGCATGATAATCACTCAAAGGAAAAGATAATTTATTTTGTTTAGATTGATGACAAGTATTGCAAACATAGTCTTTATTAGTAGTTATATAAAGATAGTAAGATTGCAACTTATTCAATCTTTCAAGAGAAGGGTGCCTCGTTTTGAAATGCCACAGTTCAATGTTTTTATAATTACAAGAGGGTTCTACAATAGCAGATTTCATGGTTGAATGTTGAACATCATGTGTAATTAAGAATGTACAGGCCAACAATCACATCAACTATGCCAATCCCCTCTTTTTTTTCATATCCTATATACTACAATATTTTGGGTTGAAAATCATATGACAATTCAAAGAAGAAGTTAGTTTAGATATGGAAATGAGATTACAAGAAAAATTGGGTATTTTTAGAACATCTATAAGATGAAAATTGTTATTGAATTTTACGATTTTAGAATAAGTAGCATAAACATGTTTTCCAGTGAGAATCTTAACAAAAATAGGTTTGATGGATTTGTAAGTTGTAAAAACAAATAGAAAATCACACACACATGGTTAGTAGCTCCTTACTCAATTATCCAAGAATCTTTATATGAATTAACCTGAGTAGGAGAAAACTTTCTTGCTAGCGAATTCTATAAAGCAAAGTGAGTAGATATGGACCCTATTTGATTCACGTGAGATTGGGTAGCGATGTTATTTTATTATAGAAGATTGATCAGCGCCTGATATTATTGGGGGTAATCCGAATATCATTGATATATTGATTCTTTTATTCCTTTTCATGAACATAATTGTCTTAATCATATTAGTGATGATATTATTGGCTTAAGAGACCTTATCACTGTAGAATTTATGTCTTAGAGGGTAGTCATATTTTCAATAACAGACTTCAAATGTGTGGTTCTACTTTCTACAATGAGTACAAATCTTCTTGACATTTTTACTATCCTAATTGGAATGAAAATCATGTTTGTGGTAACAAACACTTTCCATGTGGCTATTACGCCTACAAGAAAAGTAGACCAGAGAAACTTGACAATTAACAAATAAGACTTAACTAACTAACAAATAAGATGGTCTAAACAATTTTTTAACACACTAGACAATCTAGTGTTAAATACAGATATTAAATGATTTAGCGTTAAACAAGATAATATATCAAGTATAATCTAGTATAAATAAACATATCAAACTATTTATTATCATATAGCTAATCAAACAAACTAAAGGAATAAACACAATAAACCATCCAATAAAAAATCATTTATACTGATATAGATAGTTGAGAGAAATACCACTAATATCAATAAATTTGATCACTAACAAGTGATTTGAAATAGTATGCAAATTTGAGTGACCAATCCCATTGGATAATGTATGACAACGCCTTTCAATGTATCAGGTTGTAACACTTCATCAGCAATCCACATAAGTTGTTGTGATATCCTTTTGAGATTAAAATACCAAAAAGTACTATATACGAATGTGGAATAAAGAGTAAAGAGCCTTGTTTTCGATAGATAAGGAACAAATTAAAGAGCTAAACAGATCCCACTAATAACAAAAACCCATTTTTTTTATTTTAAAACAATGAAACTTCAGTTCCAGAGCTTAATTTGTTAAAACAAATGAAACATTTATATATATGGCTTTGTCTTAATATTTATATTGATTTTAACTAAAAACCATCATTCATGTTCGGGTTAACACATTTACAAAATATTTTTTTTTCTATGCCAAAGAAAAATGGAAAATTCACATGTCCAGCATCAGTTCACGAAGCACCATAAAAAAAAAGTAATAAGCACCAGCTGTCCCAAGATGACGTTCCACCATCATAGCCATAATATTTAATTCACCACAATACCCAAAAATAGAATCCAAAAAATATATATTTTAATGAAAAATCACAATTATTTGTATTGATCCCCGAAAGAGGCAAGCAATCCAACACCTGGGGAATGCCCATTGGGGATCTTGTACTTTTCAGTTTAAAAAAACATCACTAACGTTAATATTTTATGTTTCATTCCTTAGATTATGCTTCTTAAGCAGTAATTTTGTGTCCAGATGCATCACCCTGCTTCACACGTGTCCTTACAACAACTTTTCATCACCATAAACAAAATATTAATTCTTTCATTTTATCTTGGTTAATCTTGTCACCTAATAGTTTAACATACTCCTGAATTTTCGAATATGCCCTTCCTCAGTACCTCCATTTTTCTTAGGCCATACGTATCAAAAGCAATCACTAACACCAACCTGACGTAAATAATAAAGGGTAAGGATATTTTGGTCAGGTATGAAGATTGTATCTAGATTCTATATTAATGACTCTGCACCACGTTACAAACTAAAAAATATATATTTTGATTGAAATAATATAATTTTAAAATTGTATTAGATCAATCAATTGTAAATTAGTATATTTTAATATGCAGTTACTCAATTTATAAAATCAGTTTGTTAAAATTGGACCATCAATTCAATCTGTATAATAACTCAACTTACCTCGAAGTTAAATTAACCTAAAAAGTTGTAAGGTTAAAAAAAGTTAGCATTGATGATAAATATGTCACACTTTGCCTTCAAACAAAACTGTTGTGTTGTTATATAAGGAACTGGTATATTTTGGTCTTGGTCTTGTAAAATAATGAACGTTTTTAACTCAGATTAGATTCGAATAAATATAATTAATTTCATTGTAAGAAATAGATATTAATTTATTAAATATTGTCAAGAATTTCTAACTATCCTTTTATAGATATTAATTAATTTTATAGTGATTCAAACTTATAAAAAGATCATTATTATTGGGATACCTCAAACCTTGATTTACTCACGAGTCTATCTAAGTCCACATTTTCTGTAAATCAGCCTTAGTTAATAATTTACTCCAGATACATAATTAAAATATATATTAAATATAACATGATTTAAAATCAACTCTTTTAATGATTCATTTGAATTGATAAAAATAAAATGAAATGTTATTAGGTAAATATTATTATTTTCATTGAGGAAAAAAAAATCTTATGCATAGATATATACCATAATATAATTTTGAAAATAATTATTATAAAAATAAACTTTGCAGTGGTTTGTGATTCCATCGTAATATAAAATTATTTCATATTATTACCAATACATATTACAATTAAATTCTTAAAACTAATATTACAAGAATGAAATTTAATCAAATTGATTACATCCTGTTATCCTATTTTCATTTCCCGTTTTCTACGGAATAGAAAGCAAACACTTATTTCTTTATTAATTTAATTGTATTTAAAAGATAATATAAAAACTATAGTTCCTATAAATACTACAACATTTTTATTTTATTTTATTTTATCATAATAATGTACATATAATGGAGAAATATGATTTTAGATTTTTTTTGTCAAATGTAATCATAAAAAATTTATCGTCTCTAAAATGTTACTATGATATCTAAGAGTAAATCTAAGTTTTTTTTTTAAGTTAGGAGGTGAAATTTATTAATGTATAAATATAAAATTTTTGATTAAATTTGATCGATTAATGAAGTTTTTGAGAGATATTTTAACTCGTATAAATATAAATATATAAAAAATGATGATATATATTAATTTAGGATATTGGTTTATTTCTAATGAAATAATTTGAAGATTATGTGATAAATAGATAAAAACTTAATTTTTATTTTATCCCTATTCAAATATACATTAAATCAACTATTTCATAATTTTACTATATAAAAAGGTAATTTTTTAAAATAATCTAAACAACATAAATTAAACACTTAACATATAATAATAGTTAGTTATATTTATAATTAAATGTTAAAATAAGTATTTATCATTAATCCAAACACACACTTGTGTTTAACTTAATTGTTTTGAGAAAATACACTTTACCTTTTAAGTTGTTTCACAAGAATACTTAAAAAAAAAAACTTTATCATTCATAATAACTCTATTAAATTAGAGTATGATTGTTTATTTAAAAAAAATACACGTGATCTGTTGTAAAAAAAATCTTGTCTTTTCCCTCTAGACAGCATAACCGTGTATCTAACAGTGACATGGACAGGGATTAGAAGAAAATAACATTGGTTGACTGACATAATGAAGTTGAGGTCCAGCTGCAGGTATAAATATGCAGCAACATTCACAAATGAGTACCATAGAATTTAGAAGACAAACTTTACAAAAGAGCCAACAACTTAGAAGCCTTTTTGTATGTATTGGGGAGTTATGGCAGGCAACATGGGGTGGGGAGTAATGGAGGAAGAGGGATGGAGGAAGGGTCCTTGGACTGCTGAAGAGGACAGATTACTCATTCAGTATGTCAGGTTGCATGGTGAAGGCAGATGGAACTCTGTTGCTAGGCTTGCAGGTCCCTACCAAACTTTATGCACCATTTATGTTTTTCTTCTTAATTCCTCACACCTATGTCCAACATCAATTCACTTTCACAAAAGTGACACCACAAAAATTCAAATTGCTTCCAACCCTTTTTGGGACCATGTCTTTCCATCAATTCACTTTTGTTTTTGCCCTATGATTGATCATGTGTTTATTCTCTTAACAGGACTGAAAAGAAATGGAAAGAGCTGCAGACTGAGATGGGTGAATTACCTGAGACCAGACCTCAAGAAGGGTCAGATAACACCACAAGAAGAAAGCATAATTCAAGAGCTGCATGCTAGGTGGGGAAACAGGTAAAATTTAAAACCTGCATCTTTTCTCAACTTGTATTTATGTTTATGGTAAAGCCATGAAGCTAAATCAAGAACACTTCAGGTGGTCAACGATTGCAAGAAGCTTGCCAGGAAGAACTGACAATGAGATCAAAAATTATTGGAGGACCCATTTCAAGAAAAAAACTAAAAGCCCCTCTGATGCTGCTGAGAAGGCTAGAATCCGTTCCTCAAGGAGGCAGCAGTTTCAACAGCAACAACTGCAGTTGAAGCATCAGCAGCAGGTTCAGCAGCAGCAGCAGCAGTTCCAATTCAACTTGGACATAAAAGGGATCATAAACTTGCTTGAAGAAAATGACCATAGAGTTCCTTCTACATCTCAAGAGACACAAGAAATGGTGAACATGTATCCAAACACTTCAGAGCCGCAGGGCTACTTCTACTCTATGTTCAATGTGAATGACAATGTCTCTGCACCAGAGTCCTCAAACGAAGAAATTCTGTGGGATGAACTGTGGAACTTGGACGATGTTCTTTGCAATTTCAATGCAGCAAGTGCTACAAGCAAAGCTAGTTTACACAATTTAGTTGCTCCTTTCAGTTAAAGTTTTTATCTATTTAGCCTTAAAATCTGTTAGGAAGATTTGTACTACAAATGAGTCACGGCTTGATAAGGCTCCTAAACAAGGAGCTTAGAGTTAGGATTAATTGTTTCTTAAAAGTGTGCAAGTCAGGGTAGTGACTAGTGAGTGATTTTCTGAAGGCGAGTTCTTGTATAACCCCTTAATAAAGTGTCTCAATTTTGCTTATAAACTCTCAAACGTGCTTTTCTTTTTTGCTTTTTTGTTTTAAATAACAGCTTCTCACAACTTTTCTTGCTCTAGGAAAATTAGAAGAAAAGGGGAAGAAATGGGAAAAAAATAAACGAGATTTCCCTTTACATGATCTTTGTTTTTGTAAGAGGGGTTGAGTAGCCGTTGAACAACTGCTTTCTTCCCTTCTGTCGTGTTCAGTTTTCTTCATCTTCTCTCCTAGCATTTGGACTTTCGCTCTCAGTCGTTCGGAGTGTATACGTAAAAGATTCTCTGACCGGTAAATAATTGATTTTTTCCCTTCACTCATGCTTTGCTTCCTTCCTCTTCCTCTCCTAGCATTTTGATTTTGACTTTATGTCGAAAGTGTACCTACAAAAGGTTATGTGACACTCAAATAAGTATTTGGTATTCGGGTGTAATAAATAAGTATTTGGTATTCGGGTGTAATTAATACTGTGATAATAATAATAACAACGTACTTTTGTCTTTGGTTGTTGAGTCTATTTATAGTATTTGAGGAACCCCTCTATCATTGGACCTAGATTAAGACGCGTGTCATGAGTAACGTTTATATTACCTGATTTATGTACAATTTAATTACTGTTAATATACGCTTTAATTGATACTGTTAGAGATTTCATCTCGACTAGAGATTAAAGTCTTTCATTGCATATAAGTGGGTGCAAACCTCAATCCTATGAGCTGGTTTTATGGGGTTGAGTTAGGCTTAAAGTCCACTTCGTAATATGGTATTAGAGCCATTTCGAGTCTATCATAGCTAGTGTTTCTTGGGCTTATCAATCTTAATTATTCTCACTTCTAAATTTTTTTAGAGAAATAAAAAACGAAAATTTTATTGATCAAAGTTTCATAAACTCAATGAGAAATTATAAAAGAATCAATAAACAAGTTTAACATTTTATTCGGAAACAAAACAAAAGAATTAAAAAGAAAAAAATAAACTAAAAAAATTCTATGAAGTTATTTCTCAATTATTTTCTCTTTTGCAATTGTCTAAATTGAGGCGGAAGTAGAAGCTTCAAAATTGATTGAGCAGAACATTCCATAAAGCACTCAAAGAAACTAATTAAGATCCTTTGTGTGATTTCATTTGGATGGTAAAGCTTTGTAGATAAGCTAAGGCATGCCATTACTGCATAAACAAATTGTAAACATAGATTATGAGATACTTTTGGTATTATTGGTACAACTCAACATAAAGCTCTTCTTCACATCTTTTCTCACCTTATTCTTTTTTGTCTAATTAAGCAACACATACTACAAATTCTCTTTTTTTTCATTTCCTAATGAATAAATTTCTTAAACTAAGATAGAATTGGATTCTTTAATTCTCACGCATCTTACGCAGTATATTTCATTTATTTAACAAATAATCTTTTTACGTGTTGATTACACCCTAAACATGTTTGCATAAGTATCACTGGTTCTGACATTCTGCAAGAATCTCAGAATCTAGAATTACAGAGGGAGAGATACTACCACGAAACGTTAAGAATTTTTTTTTTTTATATTCGTATGGTTCAGGTTGATTATATTGAAGTTAAGGAAATGATTATGAAAATCAATACTAAAATAATTAATTTATGTTTGAGAATATATTTTAGGTGTTAATTTTTTATTTACAAATTTTAAGAGGCCATGAAAAATTATTAGTTTGAATATAAAACAGAATCGCTTTTTTTTTTTTTATCTAAAAAGTAAAATTACTTTTACTATTTAACTTCGGGTATAAAAATAACTTAGCCTGTGGATTTTAAAAACTATTGATATAGTAAATTCACTATGTTAGGGTCAATCTGATTCCCTTCTCACTTTTCCATCCTAAAAACTGTTTTCTAAAGCAATTTTACGCCATTCAATAATTAATCTCTACAAATCTTATTTAGTTTTCAAAACTGTTTCCAAAAAACGGTGCTTTCAAACTATTACTTTTTATTAACATAAAATATAATTAGACACTATAAATATTATATATAATTAATTATTTTATTTTCAAATATTATAATATTATAATATTATATATAATCAATTATTTAGTTTATATTATATATAACAAAAAAATTCATATTAGTATATTTGCTATTATATATAAATTTCACTCTTTTTAGTGAACAAAATATTTGATTCAATGAATTATGTACCGTCCCGGGGTGATCAACAAAAGGTCAAAGTCAACTCACGGAAGGACGTCGCCCCAATAAGACATCGCCCAAAGCATTTCGCAGAGAAGAGGGCCCACACGATGGAATAACCCTAAGTTGGGTGGCGACGCTGTGGGACCCTCCGCACAGAATAAACGATCAAGTCAAAGGGGCACGTGACAATGCCCACGTGCTCATTAAAGATCTCCAAGCAAGGATGCATGCAGGACACGTGATTAATTAGGGCACCCACGAAGTATGATGGCGCGAGAGATACGGCGCTCAAGTTAGAACCCAAGCGGCCACAAGGTTATTCATTGCACTCCAGATAAGGGAGGTCCATGTGCCAGATACGCTCAGATCCTAGGAGTATCGGCGCAAGGACCTTCTCCAAGGAACCCTAGATAATAGCAGCAGCGCAAAGGTAAACCCTAGCTTTCGCCTATATAAAGGGCACGAAGAACCCTAGTAAGGTACGCTTTTCACAGTTACACAGGTTTTAACCTAATTCTCATATCCACTCAGAGCACAAACCCTAGTTGTCTTCACAACACCCCACAGTGAGCACAAGGCAATTAGGGCAACACAGTTTTAGCCACACAGTTCCAGTCATTGAAATTATCATACAGTTTCAGTCACATTGGTGTTTCTCGCTAGCTGACTTGATCGTCGGAGTGCAAACGGCAGCGAGGGCGCCCCTTTGTTCTTCTTTTTTCAGGTACTCATAGACGAGACAGAACGAAGGTGCCCTAGCTCGTGAGGACAAGCCACGCATAAAGACGACCCAGGTCAACCGGCCGGAACATCTGGCGCCCACCGTGGTGCCGATATAAACATCGGTTCCACTACACAAGCTTTCAGTTCTAGTTCTCGAAACCTAGATAAGTTGAAAGGATCTCCAGAAAGCCATGACCACCCGACCAACGCGCGCTAGGAGTGATGAGATGACCCTGCAACAACTCATGGGTATGGTGCAAGGGCTGCAGGACGCGATGGAAGCCTCAAAGGTGGAGCAGAAGCGCATGCAGGCAGATCTGGCAGCCTCTCAAGTAAGAAACGACGAGCTCCACCGTGCCAATGAGGAGTTACGCTATGGATGGCGTAACAGAGACGAGCCTGAGGCCGCATCCCCACCCAGGGAATTCACAACACCGTTTTCACAGGCAATTCTGGAGACGGCGATCCCCAATACGTTCACGGGACCCAAAGCGACCTTCACGGGGGTGGAGGATCCTGAGGCACACCTCATGGCGTTCCACACACAGATGTTGCTGGTAGGCGGATCAGACGTCGTGAGGTGCAAGCTTTTCATGAGCACCTTGACGGGGATGGCTATGGATTGGTTCATCAGCCTCCCAGAGGACCACGTCACGTCCTTCGCCCAACTTTCAACTATTCAGAGAGCAGTATCTAGCCAACAGAACTCCCGCCCCAGTCTCATATGATATTTTCAACGTCAAGCAGTTCCAAGGCGAAACCTTAAAAGAGTACATAAACCGTTTTGGGGCACAAGTGGTGAAAGTAGGCACCACGGAGGAACCCATGATCGTGTACGCATTCAGGAAGGGGGTACGTCCCGGATCTTTTAGTAAAACGCTCAACTGCAGTCGCCCCAAAACTTTCACTGAAATAAGGCGACGAGCGGTAAAGCACATTGCCTCAGAAGGTGAGGCATACGAGAAGTGCACGACCGTTGCACCCGCGCGGCCCAAGGCACAGATACGTACGCAACCTGTTAGGGTTCACCAAGCTGCCACGGAGAGAAAACACTTAGACAGGAAGCGCGCCTACGAGCCAAGGAGGACCCAGCCTAGAGGTCGAGCAGAGGAAAGAAGAGAAGGGAACAGGCCACCGAGACACAACTTCGTGATGGAACTCAAAGATCTGATCGCGGTGCCCAACATAGCCGACAGGTTGAGGCCACCGGCGAAGTCTGACAAGATGCTAGGACCCCACAAGGAATCGTGGTGCGAATTCCACGAAGCATTTGGGCATCATATTAACAATTGTTTAGCGTTGGGTCACCAATTGGACGAACTTGTGAAGAATGGCTTCCTGAAGGACTACTTGGTGGAGAAGCAGACAGGACAATCGTCAGTTCCGCAACCAGCAAGCGGCGAGGGACAGTAGCACGAGGTGCCCATCCACGGCGAGGTCCACACCATAGCGGGTGGGTTCTCGGGCGGTGGATGTACGGCATCGCAACGCAAGAAGTATGCTAGGTCCATAATGTCAGTAGAGGCTTTTGAGGATCATTCGCCCGATGTGGACATCACGTTCACCAAAGAAGACCTCAGGGATGTTGTGCCCCACGACAACGATCCCATCGTGATCTCACTCGTCACGGCGGGAAGGATGGTTCATCGAGCACTAGTCGATCAAGGGAGCTCGGCAGATGTGATGTTCTGGCCAACTTTCGAAAAGTTACAGTTGTCCCCAGACCATCTGAGGCCGTATGGGGGCTGCTTATACGGCTTTGCTGGTGACCAAGTGGAGGTCAGGGGGTACATTGAGTTAAGAACGACATTCACAGATGGGGCGGTGTCGCGAACAGAGAAGATCAGGTACTTGGTCGTGAATGCCCCCTCAACATACAACATCCTGTTAGGAAGGCCAACGCTCAACAGGATAGGAGTTGTGCCCTCCACTAGGCATATGAAGGTCAAACTACCTTCGATGGAAGGGGTGGTTATCACCATCCGCTCTGATCAAAAGGAGGCAAAGAAGTACTATGAAAACAGCCTCAGAAATAGGCGATCAGTGTGGCATGTCAGCACAACGTCACCCCCTGGTGCAGGTCCCGGCCAGGAGGACCGGCGAGTAGGCACAACACTTCAAGTAATCGCTGAGGGGGATGCGACGATGCCAGATGTGGCGAGCATCACAGAGATAGAGGAAGAAGGCGACCGCCTGGAGACCACCAGGGAGTCAGGAATCGCAAGGGCGGTCATCGCCAATGAAAGGAGGCCCCAGCCGGTCAAGGATTGGCTCGAGAAGGAGATCGGCGGAAAGACATTCAAGCTGGGAAAAACCCTAGATGACGAAACGCGGGACCAGATCGCCAAGGTAATAAGTAGACATCTGGATGCGTTTGCGTGGTCTGCCTCAGATATGCCGAGGATTGATCCCGACCTCTTGTCCCATCGTTTGGCAATGGACCCCCAAGTCAAGCCAGTCCGTCAAAGAAGGCGCAAGTTCAATGAAGAAAGAAGGCAGGTGATTAGGGAGGAAACACAAAAACTCCTATCCGCAGGCCACATCAAGGAAGTGCAGTATCCGAAATGGCTTGCTAATGTTGTGTTGGTAAAGAAGAGCAACGGGAGGTGGTGAATGTGCGTCGATTTCACAGATCTGATCAAGGCGTGTCCAAAGGATTCCTACCCTTTGCCCAGCATAGATGCCCTGGTAGACAATGCAGCAGGGTGCAAACTGTTAAGTTTCCTGGATGCCTTCTCGGGATACAACCAGATAAAGATGCACCCCATGGATGAGGAAAAAACTGCCTTCATGACGGAAAGGTCGTGCTATTGTTACAGGGTGATGCCCTTTGGGCTGAAGAACGCGGGAGCCACGTATCAGAGGCTAATGGATAAAGTGCTCGCGCCCATGCTAGGGAGGAACGTACAAGCTTATGTCGACGACATGGTCGTGACATCCCCGGAAAAGAATCGGCACGTTGCCGATCTAGAGGAACTATTCGCTACAATAGCCAAGTACAGGCTGAAGCTAAACCCCAAGAAGTGCATTTTCGGCGTAGAAGCGGGATAATTCTTGGGTTTCCTATTAACCGAAAGAGGAATCGAGGCGAATCCTGATAAGTGTGCTGCCATCCTGGCAATGAGAAGCCCTGCCACTGTCAAGGAGGTACAACAGCTTACAGGCCGGATGGCCGCCCTGTCACGATTCGTATCTGCCAGTGGGGAGAGGGGCCACCCATATTTCCAGTGTTTGAAAAGAAATAACAGGTTTGTCTGGACGAGAGAGTGTGAAGAGGCTTTCGTGAAACTCAAGGAGTACTTGGCGAGCCCACCGGTTCTGTGCAAACCCCAAGTTGGAACGCCCCTCAAGTTATACTACGCCGTTACTGAAAGGGCGTTGAGCGCGGTGCTCGTACAAGAACAAGATCAAATTCCGAAACCTATCTATTTTGTCAGTAAGGTGTTACAAGGTCCGGAAGTGAGATACCAAGCCTTAGAGAAAGCGGCGTTGGCGGTCGTGTTTTCAGCGAGAAGGCTACGACATTACTTCCAGAGCTTCGAAGTATGGGTGATGACTGACTTGCCCATCCAAAAGGTTCTAAAGAAACCGGATGTAGCTGGAAGGATGGTAAAATGGGCGGTGGAGTTGTCAGAATTCGACGTCAAGTACGAACCTCGAGGACCGATTAAAGGGCAAATCTTTGCCGACTTTGTGGTCGAGCTGTCCGCTGAAACGACGCATAATGCCGGAAGTGATGATCGTTGGGTACTCTCGGTTGATGGGTCGTCCAACCAGCTAGGTAGTGGGGCTGGAGTCATTTTGGAAGGACCCAACGGTGTGTTAATAGAACAATCCCTGAGGTTTGCCTTCAAAGCCAGCAATAATCAGGCGGAATATGAGGCATTGATTGCCGGTATCCTTTTGGCAAAGGAAATGGGGGCGAAGGTACTGATGGCCAAGAGCGACTCTTTGCTGATCACCGGGTAGGTGACCGGCGAATTCCAGGCCAAGGATCCACAAATGGTGGCTTACCTAGAGTATGTACAGGAGCTGAGAAGTTCTTTTGCCTTGTTCGAAGTGGTGCACGTACCAAGGGAGCAGAATGCCTGAGCTGACTTGCTTGCCAAGCTCGCCATTTCAGGCAAGGGGGGCAGGCAGAGGACTGTTATACAAGAAACTCTAAAGAAACCTCAGGCGTTCGCAGCAGACCACCAGGTTCTTCAAGTTTGCAAGTCAACGAAAGGAATAACAAGGAGTCATCGATCGTTAACTCAGGAAACCTTGAGAGCACCGAGAGTTAGGGCGCACCCAGTGGAGGAAGCGAAGACAACGCGGGTTTGCGCCGTTTACTAACCAGATACATGGATAACACCATACCAGCGGTACATAGCAGACGGCGTCCTCCTAGTAGATCCGACAGAGGCCAGAAAGATAAAGAAAAGCTCCAGCAAGTTCACCTTAATCGATGGGGAGCTGTACAGGTTCGAATTTACACACCCCCTTTTAGTATGTGTGCATGGAGAGAAGTGCGTAAGAATTATGACTGAACTCCACGAGGGAATCTGCGAAAGCCACATCGGAGGTCGAGCCCTGGCAACGAGAACTCTCCGCGCGGGCTATTATTGGCCAACCATGAGGGAAGATTGCAAGGAATACGCACAACGTTGCAAACAATGCCAGCAACACGCTGATTGGCACAACGCGCCCCCAGAAGAGCTAAAGTCAATCTACAGCCCCTGGCCATTTCATACGTGGGGAATCGATATTCTGTTGCCCTTTCCGTTGGCGATCAGGCAAATGAAGTACTTAGTCGTAGCGATCGAGTACTTCACGAAATGGATCGAAGCGGAACCAGTAGCCCAGATCACTGCACACAAGATTCAGAATTTCGTATGGAAGAACATCGTGTGTCGTTTTGGTATACCCAAGTGTTTGGTATCAGATAATGGGACCCAATTCGCAAGTCACTTATTGAAGAAACTGTGCGAGGATATTGGGACGCAACAAGTGTTTGCTTCTGTGGAGCACCCACAAACGAATGGGCAAGTGGAGTCGGCCAATCGGGTTTTGCTGAGAGGACTGAAGAGGAGGTTGGAGAAAGCCAAGGGGTCTTGGGCTGAGGAAGTCCCCCGCATAGTATGGGCATATCATACTACCGAACAATCGGGAACCCACAAAACCCCGTTTAGCTTGGTATATGGGTGCGACGCGATGATCCCAATCGAAATCCAGGAAAGCTCGCCAAGATTCCAGAACTTCGTGGCAGAAGACTCAAACGCCGAAAGGAGAATGAATTTGGATTTGCTGGACGAAGTCAGGGAGGAGGCAAGGGTAAAAGCCGAAGAAGTAAAAAGAAGAGTGGAACGTAAGTACAACTCCAAGATGAAATCAAGGCGATTCAGAGATGGCAACCTGGTGATGAGGAAGGCCCACCAGTACGAAATGCAGAACAAGCTGTCGCCAAAGTGGACGGGACCGTTCAGAGTAACCGAAGCACTCGGAAACGGTGCTTACCGCCTAGAAACACTGGAAGGAGGGGCGATTCCTCGCACTAGGAACGCCACCCATCTCAAGTTTTATTACAGTTGAAACATTGTAAGTAGCAATAAAACAGTTTTTCAAGGGGGCATTCTTTTTCCCTGAAGAGGGTTTTTTAACGAGGTCACCCAATAAAGAAGGTTTCAAAAAAGTTAGTAAAGTTTTAAAGTTTCCCAGTTGTTAAGTTTGCATGCTCATCGTTTTTAAGCGTTTGGAAAGAAACTTCATCATCTTTGTTTAATTTAAGGCAAGTTCAGATCGCATGCATTCAGTATAAGGTTTTAAAGCGTAATGTTTTAAACCCTCATCGCCACCTGGCGATCGGAGGTAAAAGTCAAGTTTTAAGTCCTACTTGCCTAGAGCGAGCGTAGGCGAGAACAAATTAAAAGTCATCCTCGCCTATAGTGAGCATAGGCGAGAACAGATTAAGAAGTCCTACTCGCCTAGAGCGAGTATAGGCGAGAGTTCAGAACAAGATAACAGTTAAAACCCGGGCGCCTAGTCCTTGAGCAGGGGTTAAGGGATTCCTTCGGGACGCCCCTCCACAAGTATGAATAGCTAGCCCCGGTACCAGATAACAGTTAAAACCCGAGCGCCTAGTCCTTGAGCAGGGGTTAAGGGATTCCTTCGGGACGCCCCCTCCTCAAGTATGAATAGCTAGCCCCGGTACCAGATGAGATTAAAAGTCCTCAGTGCATCCAGGCAGACCCCTGGGCAAGTTGAGGCACTAAAGAAAGCTCTCCTCACCCTCGAGTGTGTTCGGGCAAAAGTCCTCAGTGCATCCAAGCAGACCCCTGGGCAAGTTGAGGCACAGTAAAAGGTCCTTCTCACCCCGAGTGAGTTTGGACAAGAAAAGATTAAAAGGCCCTACTCGCCGCGAACGAGCACGGGCGAGATGAGATTAAAAGACCTACTCGCCGTGAGCGAAAATAGGCGAGATGAGATTGAAAGTCCTCAGTACATCCAGGGAAAAGGTAGCCCCTGGGCAAGTTTAGGCACCAGAGAAAGTCCTTCTCACCCTCGAGTGAGTTTAGGCGAGATGAAACCGAAAAGTCAGGGGTGTTGACAGTCTCAAGTACGAGAAAGGAGGGTTGGAGAAGAACTCTGTCCCCTCGAATGAGACACCAATATTGACCTAGTAAGGCCAGTTAAGTTAGA
The DNA here is from genome assembly GCF_000499845.2 of Phaseolus vulgaris. Lineage (NCBI taxonomy): Eukaryota > Viridiplantae > Streptophyta > Magnoliopsida > Fabales > Fabaceae > Phaseolus > Phaseolus vulgaris. The sequence continues at coordinate 22,241,716 of NC_023749.2, forward strand.
AGTTAAAGGGTGGTAGGAGAGGTTCGCAGAGGGCACCCCACCACCCAAGTCATTGTTCTGAAACTCAGGGAGGTAGAGAAGGATCCGAAAGGCAGCTCTCCTCCCAGATGAGCAAAGATAAAATCAGGAGGTGGTCCCGTGGGGACGTTCTCAGTTAAGAAGAAGGTGGCGTCGCCAGAAGCCCATTGCACGAAAATGAAACAGAGTAGGATTGCATGGCAAGGGCCCACGTCAGCAAAGTTCCTGGCGACAACGTAGAAATGCCTTTGGCCCTTGGTAGATTGGGCGAGAAAGGGTACAGATATCAAGGTCGACCTAAGCCTTTTTTACCGGGTAAGTGATGTTGTGTTAGATGTTATTGTTTCAAGTTAACCGTTTGTTTAAGTTAAGAAGGCTTGCTGAAAGTTAAGTACCGATTGATACAAAGCACGTTGAGTTGAGGAAAAACCGTGCAACTAAACAAGTTAATTGCACGACGGATAAGTTAGAAGGATATATATATATATATATATATATGTACATGCGCATGAGTATCAGATAGTTCAAACAGAATGAAAAGTACAGACCAAAGTTAAGTACAAGAATTTTCAAGGCGATAAATCGATGGGGGGGACGATCTTGCCATTCACCACCTCATTGTATACAGAAAACTCCGAGAGGTCCAGATCGGGGAATTTGCAAGCAAAATGCTCCAGAGCTGCTCCGAAGCCGGAAGTGAGAACTTGGGCAGCATCGAGCTGAAGCTCGTCGACCTTTGTCTTCAATCCGCGGTTCTCTTCATCGAGCTCGTCAGTTTTCTTCTTGAGATCGGTGCTTTCTTCACGAACTCGCGCAAGCTCCGCAGCAGTTTCGGCTAGTTCCTGGGAAGCTTTGTCCCGATCTTGCTCAACTTTGCCCAGAAGAGTCTCCCTCTCGACAGACCTCTTCTCCAAATTGGCCACCTTCTCGATATCAGTCACCTTCGCCTCCTTCAGCGCGGCAATTTCCTCCCTCAGAGGGACGATCTTGCTCTCCAACTCGACGACGTCTTGAAGTTTGTAATGAAGCTTTTTGCGCAGCTCTTTGTTGTCTTTGCGTACGCTCTGGAGCTCGTCCTTGAGGGCATTTTCGACCCGCGAAAACTCGAGACCTTGCATCAGCATGTCACATTTGGTCTTCTCGGCCGCAGCCTTCGCGGTGCTTGCCACTTCCTGGTAGACCCAGTTATCAAGCTCGAACTTCTCCATAGAATCCTTGAGCCCTTCACCGACGATCTGAGGAAGACAGTCGTCGACCATGGCACTTAGGCGCACGGTAAAGGACTTCAAAGCTTCTTGAAGAGCGGCTGGGAGGCTCGAGGTCATTGCGGGAGGTGGAGGTTGGTGCTCACCGCCACTCTCACAAGGTTGGATTGTGGGGGGAGCTTCGAGGCATGGTAGTGAGTTGGGCAGCTCTTCGGCGATTTGAATGGAGGCCTGTGTGTCAGCAAGTTCCTCGGGGGCGGCCTCAGCAACCGAAGCGTTTGAAAGTGGAACCTCCCCAGCGGACTCGAATGGTGTGGAGGCGCTGGGGGGTTCTCAACAAAGTTTGGAGCGGCACTCTCAATTGCTGGGGGCTCTGCCACTGCCACCCTCTTCCTCTTATAGATTAGCCCATCCTCAGTGGCTTCATCCGTCTCTTCATCAGACACTACCCTGGGGGCCTTCCTCTTGGCCTTCTTGAGGGGTAGTTTCTTGCGTTGAGGGGCTGGAAGAGCGGCGGCTGCGGGTGGATCAGCTGGCAGAGACTGGCCTTGGGCGGCGGCGATCTCAGCAACAGAATTCGGAACCGTTTGGGAGCCCGCCGCCAGCTTATGGCGCCTAGCTATGGCTCGTAGCTCAACTATCTTATTCTTTCCCAGCAACATGTCTGCACAGCGACCCATGATCAGTCCAGTGGTTAATAATGCAAAGAAAGATGAGTAATGAAAGACAACACATAGGGAAAGCTAAAGTTACGCACGAGACAAAGATCCAAATGTCGCATGACACAAGTGTAAGTTGAGAAAGCTCAAGGACAAACCTATATGGACGTCTAGCTGGCTTTCATGAAATTCATAAGAAATAATGGAGGAGGTGGGGAGAACCACATTGCAGGAAGCGACTCCTTTCCAAAAACTGCACAAATCCTTGTCAAGGGCCCCCATCTTTTCCGGCCCCCTGGCCTTCTTGAAACTTGACTCCTTCTTCCCCTTGTTCACCCAGTACAAGGGGAACCCGTTGAGAAGGGAAGGGTCTTGATTGCTGCAGCACACACGTACGAACTTCCCCTTCCAATCCTTGTAGGATTGCTGGAAGATAGAAAGAATGGACCTCCCGACGATCCCATTAAGGCTAACCCATAGACGATCGTCCGGGTTCTTCGCCTCGAACAGATACAGGAATACGTCCACAGAGCCCGGGAGCCCCAAGTGGGCGCAGATAATCTGGTAAGCTCGCACGAACGCCCAGCTGTTCGGATGGAGCTGGGCGGGAGCAATGTCGAGCTCGGTCAAGAGCTCCCTCTCAAAACGCGTAAAGGGAAACCAGAGTTTGACCTTCTTAAACATGGTGGTGTAGATGAAGCAGAAGGGGGTGCCGTCGCTCCCCTGGTCATCAGTACAGATTGGCTCACCGGAAGGACAAGGCCGCACAACCACTTTATCATCATGCTCTTTGCTGAAGGAGAGGTTTGCCTTGTCACCCCTCTTGAGGCGAATAACGTCAAGGTCAGAGTTGACGGAGGAGGTCTCGCCCAACAAGGTTGCGGAGGCCCACAGGTATAACCGCTTGTAATCTGGTAAGGGTTCTACCCCCACACTGGTTTGTGGTGGGTTTGGTTCCGGTTGGCTACGATAAGAAGACGCGAGTCTCACGACTCGTTCGGAGGAAGCATCGGGACCCCTTAGGGGGTCACGAGAAGAAGAGGGGTTAGCCCTACGGGTTTTCGCCGGAGCGTTGCGAGGAGATGGAGGAGGGTTTGGTGTGAGTTTTGAACGAGTCATCGAGAAAGCTGCAAGAAGATGAAAAGGGATGAGTGTTCGTAAACAGAAAGACTCGGCAGAAGATGAGAAGAGGGAAGAACAAGGGGGGCTCGCAGAGAAAGGTCCAGAAACCCTAAACGCAGAAAAGAGGAAAACGAAGCAGAGAAACATCCCACAACGTATGCTCCAGACAAGTATTGGATGATGCAAATCGATCAAAATGCAGCAAATACCAGTAAGAGTAATAAAAAAGGTACCTTTAGACGATCGAAGGAGTGTACAGCGAAAAGGGGATCGAAGAAGTCGAAGAGTCCACCAGGGCGTTTCGAGAGTTTGGAAGTAGGAAGAAGATAATGGAACAGTGGAGTGGCGCGAGAATTTTAATAATTTCGAACGTTACAAGAAGCGCAAGCGACAAGAAACGTTGGCCGTTGATGAGTCCACGTGTCAGTTCGCGAAAGGGGGTTGGTGAAGTGTCAAATCAGTAGATGACCCGGGCATTAGCGCGTGAAGCCACGTAGATCGCCAAAGTTTAACTTGTTTTCTTTACCAGAAGAATCACAGCCCGCGTACCGATCAGGTCATCAAGAGCAACGACGCGATCAAGAAGTACGCATGGTCGCCGATCGCAAGGATGGCGGTCTGCAACACACGAGACCGACGGTTGTGTTGTCGCCGAAGTAAAAGACCAGACGGTCCGACATCGCCACAAGCAGCACATCGCCAACCTTTCAAAAAAAAACTCAGAGCAAAGATACTGGAGGTTCAAATAAGAAGGCTCAAACGAACGAGCATCCCTCACGAATACGAAGGCCAAGCAAAGCCATAAGTGAAATAATCAGAAGCAGGGTGTGCACTGCAGCCCAAAGGGAAGGAACGGGGAGGCGAGTAAATGCTATCTAAGGAATTCATGCCAAACATAACGAGGGGGAATATTGGGAGTAGCGTGTGCGGCATTGCAAGGAACGCAAACATGCAAAAATAAGTTGGACAGCATTCAACATAAAGAAAAATGTAAAGCCAGCGTTAGAGTTACAGACGGAGTTTATAACAGTTGCAAGATGAAAATATAATCCTATACACATCCTAATGTTTGCACGGGAAGCGAAAACATATCACTCATCAGTGGCCCCAGAGTTTGAGCAATACGACGAGGAAGCCCCGTCTCCGAACCTCAAAGCCTGAGTCAGCAGTGTCCTCTGACGATCGTTTATCTTCGAACCTACGTAAAAAAGGAGTAAAGTACAGTAAGAGACAGACATGAAACAAAGTATTTCCAAGAAAAATCATACAAGAAATCCAACAAAAACAGAGAGTAGGAGGGTCATAAGGAAAGCCTCACGCACATATATATTTTTCCAGAAGCACGGGATTATACTCTAAGCTTATTAAGGCAGCCGCGTCAAAACCTCCAACACCCGCCAGGATCTTGCAAGCTTCCTGATCCTTTAAAGACAGCTTATTAAGGGGCTTAGATTTCAAGGCTCTGGCGTCCTTTGTCCAATACAAAGGAAAGCCGTCCAGAGCAGAGGGCACCAGATTGGAACAACACACCTTGAAGAACCTGCCTTTCCACCCTGTGAAGGTTTGTTGGAAAGGGGTCAAAAGAATCCTACCGGGGACGTTGCTGAGAGTCACCCAGAGGTTGTTTCTTTGCCTCTTCACCTCAAAGAAGTGGAGGAAGATATCTACAGAGGGTACACATCCAAGGAAGCCAAACAGAATGTCAAAGGCCTTAACAAAGGCCCAACTGTTAGGATACAGTTGGGCTGGGGCAGTGTTCATCTCTGTCAGCAGTTCTCTCTCGAACCTAGAAAAAGGGAGGCGCACGCCAACGCGCTTAAAAACCACCTGATAAAAATAGAAAAAGGGGACCCCATCGTTGGCCCGTTCGTCTCCGCAAACCGGCTCCCCTAGGGTGCAGGGAAGCACAGTGATATCATCGTCATGCCTCTTTGCGAAGGCATGACGATCATAAGAACACTCTTCCCCCACGTGTTCCCTCAGGGCCCTGGTGGAAAGTAGCTAGAGCATTCGTCAAGAAGTTCACTCGAGGCCCAGGGGTAAAGATCCTTGTGACCCACTCTAGAGGAGGAAGGGTTGGTAGACATTGTAGTACGTAGCTGTCAGTGAAAAAACTGAAGGTCAAGGAAGAAGGGTCTAGCAGCAGAATAGAAGGAAAGTTTGCAAGGAAAAAACGCGGAACAAGGAGTTCTTGTGGAGAAGATGAATATCGCAAGAAAGATGCGAAAGAAGTAAAGACAGTGAGTTAAGGTACGGGGTTTCAAAGATTCGAGCGTCACAGTTGAAACAGTAAAGGACGTTAAAGCGAACGTCTTACGATTGAGCCACGTGTCACGAGATGAAGTGTCACCTCTCTCGTTCAGAGAATATCACATCGTCAGAGTCCTAAAGGGTATGTCGCGCCGGCGAGGCGGAAATGTCACGTCAACCGATCGGGGAGTGACACGACGTCAAATCGCCGCGAGGGCAACAGGGGCGAGGCCTTAGTCTTTTCACTGAAGCAAGCCATCAGCTGAAGACTGGGGGCTTGTGTACCGTCCCGGGGTGATCAACAAAAGGTCAAGGTCAAAGTCAACTCATGGAAGGACGTCGCCCCAATAAGACATCGCCCGAAGCATTTTGCAGAGAAGAGGGCCCACACGATCGAATAACCCTAAGTTGGGTGGCGGCGCTGTGGGACCCTGCACACAGAATAAACAATCAAGTCAAAGGGGCACGTGACAATGCCCACGTGCTCATTAAAGATCTCCAAGCAAGGATGCATGTAGGACATGTGATTAATTAGGGCACCCACGAAGTATGATGGCGCGAGAGATACGGCGCTCAAGTTAGAACCCAAGCGGCCACAAGGTTATTCATTGCACTCCAGATATGGGAGGTCCATGTGCCAGATACGCTCAGATCCTAGGAGTATCGGCGCAAGGACCTTCTCCAAGGAACCCTAGATAATAGCAGCAACGCAAAGGTAAACCCTAGCTTTCGCCTATATAAAGGGCACGAAGAACCCTAGTAAGGTACGCTTTTCACAGTTACACAGGTTTTAACCTAATTCTCATATCCACTCAGAGCACAAACCCTAGTTGTCTTCACAGCACCCCACAGTGAGCACAAGGCAATTAGGGCAACACAGTTTTAGCCACACAGTTCCAGTCATTGAAATTATCATACAGTTTCAGTCACATTGGTGTTTCTCGCTAGCTGACTTGATCGTCGGAGTGCAAACGGCCGCGAGGGTGTGCCTTTGTTCTTCTTTTTTCAGGTACTCATAGGCGAGAAAGAACGAAGGTGCCCTAACTCGTGAGGACAAGCCACGCATAAAGACGACCCAGGTCAACCGGCCGGAACAAATTATTTTATATTTCTCTTTTTAATAGATATTAAAAGCGATTTTTTCACATTTATTTTCATGTTTTTTTTTTGTTTTTATCGTATGGATATCATAGATGAATCTAATTCTCTCTTTATTTACTCTTTTGAAAATTTAAGTTTAGTACTTGTTTTTCATCTTTTATGTGATGACAATTATAATTTTTGGAAGAAGGTCGTTAAAATGGTCCTTATTGGCAAAAATGGTCCTTATTGGCAAAAGTAGATGATTCTATTCCAAAAACTTGTTGTTACTGTTGATCAAGTGCTTTGAAGAATTCAAATTCAAAGTGTTTGATGAAAGACTCTTGTTGTTGTTGTGTTTGAGTGGGATCTGGGTAGAATAGAATGTGATCCACTCCTTTGTTGAATCTAAAACTGATGTGATTTAAAACCTTTTTGAAATCAAGTGTTTTTCCAACTAAGTGAAAACAACCTATTGTTTTGTCGAATCAACTGGTTGTTTTACTCTTAGGAGTTTTTGAAAAGGTTGAAAACTGTTTAATTTGGTTGAATTAACTGTCAAACCGAACAATCGGTTGTTTCGTGGTTTCAACCGATTTTTTCTTTGAAAATCCTAACAGAATTCAGTTTTGAATGATTGAATGTGTTTTAAATGTTTTTCAACTGAATACGCTCCTTCATTAATTGCTTTGACCAATCTTTGGAAAATATAAATGGTTTGTTTATGTTTTCAAACAAGAAAAGAAAAACAAATTTGTGTTTTTCAGTTGTGACAAAGTTGATTCTAAGAATTGAATATTCATATCAAGCTTTGGGTTTTCAAAGAGAGTGGAATAGGATTGCAATTATATTGATTTCAGTTTATACTGTGAACAAGTGTAATCCCTTTTAAACCTACTGTATTTATGGGGTTGTGTTGCCAAGGAGTGTTGTTTGTTCTTGAGGTGGTCAAGATCAATACTCTTGGTGTGTTTTGCTAAAGAGAGTGTGTTTCTTGAAGGTTCAAGGTCACTACTTTGGTGGTTTGTGTTTTGTAATCTGGTTTGATTGCTTAGTGGATTACCCAGTGGTTTTCTGGGGACTGGATGTAGCTCTTGGTTTAAGAGTGAACTAGTATAAATTGTTGGTGTATCTCTCTCTTACTCTAAACTGATTTAAATTATGTTTTAAGTTTTGCTGGTATAAACAACCGATTGTTTCGAAGAAATAACCGATTGTTTTTCTGTTGCTTTGTTGTTTAATTGCTTATATTCTTGGCTAACTTGGTTATTGTTCCTGATTCACACAAAGAATTTTGTTAAAACAAATTTTTTTTTCAAAAACTCCTCTTAAACAATTTAACCCCCTCGTTTAAGGCCATATATTCTAATAGCTACACCTACTACACATTTTCTTTGGCTTCACAATGACAACATTGTTGCTTCATGACTCTTAAACTCTCTTTCAAAATACATGTAAGTAAGTGTTTTACATTGTTCTTGAGTGATTTCCAAAAACGCTCTTACATATAACCGTTTACATCTCTGTTATATTTATTACTCTATATATCTTGTATAAAACATTCTTTGTGTAATCTCTCTTTTCAATCAATACAATTCTTCTTCTTCTTCTTCTTTCTACTATGATATCCAAAGCTTTTTAGTCTCTACCATTAGTTATAATCATTTTTCTTCCACAATGTCTTCAAACACCTCTTCTCTTCTCTTCTCTCACACACTTTCAATACACCTATCTCTCTCAAATTGCATGACGATTTTTTTTTTTTAATATGACAACAACAAGTGTTTGTCATTGTCAAGGGTCTCCCATTAATGAAAATCTTGGAAGGCCATGATATAGCACAATGGTTTTCAAAAATGAAAGATGTTTTAACAAACACTGTTAATAAAGAGTTTCTCAACTATGAATAACAAGACTAGTTGTTGGTGGCATGAATTTTAGCCTCAATGCATATGCCTATTCTTACCAAAATGGTAACATTATCTTCCTCATCTCAAATTTGGGAAAAGCTTTGCATCTACTATGCCTCACATTCAAGAGCCAAGATAAAAAAAAAGCTAAAAATTCATCTAAGAACACCAAAAAGATATTGTACCATTAACATCTACCTTTTTATATCATGAAGATCACAAACATGTTAGCTACAATAAAAGCTCATATTTCAACTAATGAGCACATTGAAGTTATTTTAGTTGGGTTATCAAAGGAATATGATAGCTTCATCTCTTATGTTTTGTGTCATGTAGATCCTTATATAGTATAGGAGATCGAAGTCTTATTATTGTCTCAAGAAGAACACTTCAAAAGGTTCAAGATTGTTGAAATTATGCATGTTAATATTACTTTTGGACCTTCTTCTTCCACAAACAATCCAAGAAACAAGTTTTATGATTCTTTCAATAAAAATAACATAACACATTACAAGAATTAATAAAAATAACATAACACATTACAAGAATTAAGGCCAAAATATAAATTTTGTTTTTTCTGTTCCAATAACCCTAATCTCTCTTCTTGGAAACCACCTACATCTTAGTCCATTTGGAAGCTTCAATGTCAAATATGTAACAAGTTTGGTTACTGATCCGATCGGTCATCGGTAGTCGATGACGTCAGCATCAGAGAACCACGTGGACCGCTCGCAGGGTGACACGTGGACCAGGTGGCAGAGAGGTAGGGGGACGATCGCCAAGAGAGGTGATCGGTGGTCAGTAACCAAGTTACCACCGACAGATCAGGCGGCAGAGAGGTCGGGGGATAGATCACCCTGAATGGTGATCGGTTGTCGGTAGCCAAGTGACCACCAGCAGACCAGTTCCCAGACTCGCGCCTGGAGGCAGAGCGCGAGTAGCGAATAAACACTGATCAGTCATCGGGTGTATTGTCATCGGGGTTCCGTGTTACACGCAGTTAAACTGGGACTAAGGTTCCCAGCGAGAGCGTTACGCACGGACCTCGCATGAGCACACCTCAAGGAATCATGCACGAGAGTGGCCTGAGGGAACTAGTAAGCCGGTCAGTGATTGGTGATTCCCTCAACCCATTACGTGCGTGTCATCCAGAAGGGTAAGCCGCCTACACAGAGAGTAACGTTCGGTGAGTGCGCCTAGACCAGCCACACCCGACGACCACTCCTAAGAGTGTGCAATTTACCCAGATAAGAGAAGCATCCTAAGTTACTCCGCAAGGGCGTAGCTTAGGCGGACAAAGAGAGGCGCTAGAGCCCTTCCAGTAAGTGACACGTGTGTGGTTAGATGTGAGTTGCAGGCCTCCACGTGACACCATCTGAGAGGGGTGCGGTCCAGACAAAAGAGCACTCCGTACCGCTAAAGGTACAGACAGGCGCAGCCAAGCGCAGACTCTCACGCTCCCCATTGCTGATTCTGAAGGTACGCTTTCTCTGAAAAGCATGACAGGGTTCTGACACATGCCAGAAAAGCATAACAGAATTCTGTTATGCCCAGAAGCAGGAAAAGAGGGATAAAAGACAGAATCAGAGGGAGAGAAGAGGGAGAGAAAAAAACAGAGTGCAAGTTTTTCTCACACGCATATTTTTACTAAGTTTCCAGTTTCTGGTGGTTCTGTTGAACTAACTTGATCGTCGGAGTGCAAACGGCCGCTAGAGGCGCCGTCTGTGTATTTTGCAGGTCACACTTTGAAGACATCTGAGAGAGAGAGAGTTCAGAAGGTGATTCTTCAGGAGACGCAGTCGCGAAGACAGGGCAGAAGGTGTTACGAAGCGATTCACCCACGTTCAAGTTGCCGGCAGGATCATTTGGCGCCCACCGTGGGGCCGAGTGAATCATTGTCCCACATATCCCACAGTTTTAAAGCTCACCAGAGTTTTATCAGTTTCTCTGATAGAGAAGATGCCTAGAAACAGACAACCATCACCTGCGCCATCCGCTGACGAAGGAGCTGTGACAATGGCGCAGGTCCTGGAAATGGTGCGCACGCTGCAGGATAACGCTGCAGCGTCGAAAGTCGAACAAGAAAGGATGCAGACGGAGTTAGCTGCGTCGCAAAGCAGGAACGACGAACTGAATCGTGTCAACGAAGAGTTGAGAAGAACGCTGCAGGCGCAGAGGGAGCACGTCGTTGACGAAAGGGTTTCTAGGCAGCCTTCACCTCCAAGGGCATTTCCCATGCCATTCTCCCCCGAGATTATGGGAACCATGGTGCCTTCCAACCTGGTGGGGGTAAAAGCGTCGTTCAAAGGGGTAGAAGACCCGGAGGCGCATCTGACGGCATTCCACACCCAGATGATGTTGTCTGGGGGCTCAGACGCTGTATACTGCAAGATGTTCATGAGCACCCTGAGCGGAATCGCCATGGAGTGGTTCGTGAGTTTACCAGAAGGGCATATCACGTCGTTCTCTCAGTTCTCGAAGCTCTTCATCGAGCAATACATCGTCAACAAGGCACCTGCAGTGGTGTCCTACGACCTGTTCGACGTGCGCCAATACCAGGGGGAGTCGCTGAAAGACTACCTCAACCGTTTTGGAGCACAAGTGGTTAGACTACCCAGCAAAGATGAAGATATGCTTGTGCACGCGTTTAAGAAGGGAGTGCTGCCTGGCCCTTTCAGTGAGTCTCTCATCAGGAGCCATCCCAGCACTTTTGCAGAGATCCGACGGCGTGCGGTGGCGCACATAGTGGCAGAAACAGAAGTTTCTGAGAAGAGGGGAAGTGCTGCACCACCCAGACCGCGTGGAGGGCAAGGAAAACCACAGCAAGCGAGGGTGCATGAGGCCAAAGAAGGGAAGAAGGTGCGGGAAAAACCTCGTCCCTATGCACCAGGCAAAGACCAGAGTAAGGGGCGTGCAAGGGAGAATAACGCGCCCCCAAGATACAACTTCATGGTGGGGTTGGCGGATCTCATCGCCCTTCCTGCCGTAGCAGCAAGACTACGAGTACCAGAGAAGACAGATAAGGTACTCGGAAGGAAGAAGAATGAATGGTGTGAGTTTCATCAGAACTTTGGACATACACTTCATTCCTGTTTGGCGCTGGGACACCAACTGGCAGAGTTGGTGAAGTCTGGTTTTCTAGCAGATTACCTGCGTGAGCCACAGGGTGATCGCGCGTCAGGATCCCAAACTGGAGAGCAACAGCATGAAGTCCCTGTGCATGGGGAAGTGCAGACGATCGCTGGAGGCTTCTCTGGTGGGGGATGCACAGCTTCACAAAGAAGGAGATACACTCGATCTGTGATGACGGTAGATGCAGCGAATGAGAGTCATTACCCTGAGGTGGACATTGTCTTCAGGAAGGCTGACCTACGAGACGTTGTCCCGCACGACAACGACCCTGTGGTCATTTCTCTCATCACAGCAGGAAGACGAGTGCATAGAGTACTCGTAGATCAAGGAAGCTCGGCGGATGTCATGTTCTGGCCAACATTCAACAAGCTACAGTTGTCCCCTGATCAGTTGAGACCGTATACTGGTTGTCTCTACGGTTTTGCAGGGGACCAGGTAGAAGTGCGGGGATACATCGAGCTGAGGACAACGTTCACCGACGGAACGGCAGCCCGCACGGAAAGGATAAAGTACCTGGTGGTGAACGCCCCTTCTGCGTACAATGTCCTGTTGGGGAGGCCGACGCTCAATAGACTGGGCGCAATACCATCGACAAGGCATATGAAGTTGAAGCTGCCGTCGATGGAAGGGGCCGTGATAACCATCAAATCGGATCAGGCTGAGGCAAGACGCTGTTATGAGAACAGTTTGAAGCAAAAAAGAAGTGTGTGCCATGTCACCACAAAACCACCACCAGGCGTGCGTGGAGAGCGATTGGCGGTCAGGGAGACACAAGGCGCTCAGAGGATGGAGAACGCTGCGGTGGGGGGCTCCCAGGTGGCCCAGGTTGAGGAAGAGGAGGAAGGCACGATCACTCCTCGCGAGTCAGGGATCGCAAGAGCGGTCATTGCCAGTGAGAGGAGGCCCCACCCAACTGAAGGATGGGTCGAGGTGGACATCGGGGGAAGAAAATTCAAGCTGGGGGGATCCCTCATTGAAGAAGAGCGAAGGCTGATCATGGGTGTGATTGAGAAGCACATGAATGCCTTTGCGTGGTCATCATCCGACATGCCAGGAATCGACCCCGATTTCCTCTGCCATCGTCTATCAATGGACCCCATGGTTCGACCGGTACGGCAGAGAAGAAGGAAATTCAACGAGGAGAAGAGGAAGGTGATCCACGACGAAGCACAGAAGCTCCTTGACGCAGGGCATATCAGAGAAATCCAGTACCCCGAGTGGCTAGCGAATGTGGTACTGGTGCGGAAGGCAAGCGGCAAGTGGAGAATGTGCGTGGACTTCACTGACCTCAATAAGGCGTGCCCCAAGGATTCTTACCCCTTACCCAGTATAGATGCTCTAGTCGATAGCGCCTCCGGGGGAAAGCTACTCAGCTTCTTGGACGCTTTCTCAGGGTATAATCAGATCAGGATGCACCCAATGGACGAATGCAAGACCGCGTTCATGACGGAACGGTCTTGCTACTGCTACAAGGTCATGCCATTTGGGTTGAAGAATGCGGGGGCTACCTACCAGCGGCTCATGGATAGGGTGCTCTCGCCCATGCTGGGAAGGAACGTACACGCCTATGTAGATGACATGGTGGTTACGTCCCAAGAGAAGAAGCATCATGCAGCTGATCTGGAAGAGCTATTCACCACCATTGCCAAGTATAGACTGAAGCTCAACCCTGAGAAATGCATATTCGGTGTGGAGGCTGGGAAGTTCTTGGGTTTCCTCTTGACAGAGCGAGGAATCGAAGCTAACCCGGAGAAGTGTGCGGCGATCATGACGATGAGGAGCCCAACGACGGTGAAGGAGGTGCAGCAGCTCACCGGCCGCTTGGCAGCACTGTCCCGATTTATGTCTGCTGGAGGGGAGAAAGGTCACCCATACTTCCAGTGTCTCAGGCGCAACAGCAGATTTCTCTGGACGCAGGAGTGCGAGGAGGCCTTCATTAAGTTGAAGGGATATCTGGCAAGCCCACCAGTATTGCGAAAGCCCCAGGTAGGCATCCCTCTCCGTCTATACTTTGCTGTTACGGAGAGGGCAGTCAGTTCGGTCCTGGTACAAGAGCAGGACCAGGCCCAGAGGCCTGTTTACTTCGTAAGTAAGGTGCTGCAAGGCCCCGAAACCAGGTACCAGGCACTCGGGAAGGCTGCTCTAGCGGTGGTATTCTCAGCCAGAAGACTCAGGCATTATTTCCACAGCTTCACAGTGGTGGTGATGACTGATCTGCCTATCCAGAGTGTATTGAAGAAACCTGATGTGGCAGGAAGGATGGTCAAGTGGGCAGTGGAATTGTCGGAATTCGATATTCAGTACGAGCCCCGAGGACCGATCAAGGGGCAGGTATTCGCGGACTTCGTAGTCGAGCTATCATCCATCGCGACACCTCCAGAAGGGCTAGATTTCCGATGGGTGTTGTCGGTGGATGGCTCCTCTAATCAGCAGGGAAGCGGTGCCGGGGTCATCCTGGAAGGGCCAAACGGAGTACTGATCGAGCAGTCCCTCCGTTTCGCCTTCAAAGCTAGCAACAATCAGGCGGAGTACGAGGCCCTGATCGCGGGAATGTTGCTAGCAAGGGAAATGGGAGCAAGAAATCTGCTGGCCAAGAGCGATTCGTTACTGGTCACCGGGCAGGTTACCGGGGAGTTCCAAGCAAAGGACCCCCAGATGGCAGCCTACCTGGAGTATGTGCAGCTCCTGAAGACGTCTTTCGCCGAGTTTGAGTTAGTGCATGTACCAAGAGAGCAGAACGCCCGAGCAGACCTGCTTGCCAAGCTGGCCAGCTCAGGCAAAGGGGGGAAGCAGAGGACTGTCATTCAGGAGACCCTGAAGGTGCCACGCGCGTTTGTATCAGACAACCAGGTACTTCATGTATACAAGTCAATGGAGCGTCTAACGATCGGTCATCGGTCGTTGACTCAAGAGACGCTGAGAGCGCCGAGGGTGAGATCGCGACCCTCAAAGATCGGTGAGTCGATGGAGGTCCACGCGGAGAAGGAACCCCACACCTGGATGACGCCATACCGGCTATACTTAGAAGATGGTGTACTCCCGCTCGATCTGGCAGAAGCAAAAAGAATAAAGAGGAGTTCAAGTAAGTTTACTCTCATAGATGGAAGCCTATTTAGATTTGGATTTTCTCACCCTGTGCAGATCTGTGTACACGGCGAACAATGCACCAGACTCATGTCTGAGCTGCACGAGGGGGTGTGCGGAAGCCATGTAGGTGGTCGCGCTTTGGCAAGTAGAGTACTCCGCGCGGGGTACTACTGGCCAAAGCTGAAGGAAGATTGCATAAGGTTTGCTCAGCGATGCAAACAATGTCAGCTGCATGCAGATTGGCACAAGGCACCCCCTGAGGAGTTGAGGTCCATCCATAGCCCGTGGCCATTCCATACATGGGGGATTGACATCCTAGGACCTTTTCCCCTGGCGACAAGGCAGATGAAGTTCCTCATTGTGGCCATTGAATATTTCACTAAGTGGGTGGAGGCAGAGCCAGTTGCACACATCACCGCACAGAAAGTCGAACACTTCGTCTGGAAGAACATTGTCTGCCGCTTCGGAATACCCAAGAGGCTGGTTTCCGACAATGGCACCCAGTTCACCAGTCATCAGTTGAGGAAGATGTGTGAAGAGCTAAAGATACAACAGGTTTTCGCTTCAGTGGAGCACCCACAAACAAATGGGCAGGTGGAGTCAGCAAATCGAGTGCTGCTCAGGGGACTGAAGCGAAGGCTAGACAAGGCCAAAGGAGGCTGGGCAGAGGAGATCCCCAGAATTGTGTGGTCTTATCACACCACCCCACAGTCCAGCACCCATGAGACACCCTTCAGCCTTGTCTATGGGACAGACGCCATGATTCCTGTAGAGATACAGGAGAGCTCCCCCAGATTCTTGAACTTCGTTGCTGAAGAGTCCAATGAAGAGCGTAAGGTGAATCTGGATCTGCTAGACGAAGTGCGAGAGGAGGCCAGAGTCAGTGCTGAAGCCGTGAAGAGAAGAGTAGAGCGGAGGCACAACTCTAAAGTGAGGCCCAGGCGCTTCCAGGAAGGTGATCTGGTGATGAGAAAGGCGCATCAAAATGACATGCAGAATAAGTTATCCCCGAAGTGGACAGGCCCGTACAGAGTGGTGGAGACGTTAGAGAACGGAGCCTATCGCCTAGAGACTTTGGAAGGAGGAGCAATCCCCAGAACGTGGAACGCCACCCATTTAAAATTTTATTTCAGTTAAAATTGTACAGTAATGGCGTTCTCATGCTAAAAGACACATGCTTTGTTTGTGGTGGAAACAGTTGAACAGACAAGGGGGCACTCTTTTCCCTAAAGAGGGTTTTTAACGAGGCCACCCAATTAAAGGAAAATTTCCAGCATATAAAGTGTGCTCAAGTATTAAAGTTAAAATCCTCCTTGCCCCAGGTGCAAGTGCAGGTGATTGGTTAGGCCCTACTTGCCCTAGGCGCAAGTACTGGCACCGATCTAAGTCTTCCTCACCCCAGGTGTGAGCGCAAGCAGAAAGGTTTGAAAAGCCAGGGGTGCTAGTAAGACCAACAGAGGGAAAGGAAAGGTTTTGACAAAACGTCCTTACCCACTTGGCATGCACCAATATTGGCCCAGTAAGACTCTCAGTCAGAAAACCTTTCTCACCCCAGGAGTGAGACAGGGAGTGAGCGACTCAACCCGCCAAAGGGTGATGACCTCGGGGAAAGGGAAAGGGGTTAGCGAGAAACACTTCCTTTTCCCAAGACGAGGCCTCACTTTGAGCGATCGATGTCAAGGTCCTTTATGCGCTTAGCGCTAGAGCGACAGAGAAAGCTAAGTAAGGGCTAAAGAGTGATCACTGATGAGTTGTCGGTAATTGGCTAGTAGTGCAAAGCAGCGCGCGAGGACTGTTAAACACCAAGCTGAGGGAATAGCCAGTCGTGATCAAGCAGATCGCGCTAAGCCTGAGTTGGTTAACACTTAGTCGTGCGCAAAGAATAAGAGAAGCAGATCGCGCTAAGCCCGAGTTGGTTAACACTTAGTCGCGCGCAAAGAGTAAGAGAAGCAGATCGCGCTAAGCCTAAGCTGGTTAACACTTAGTCGTGTGCGAGAGGAAAGGTAAAGCCCCAGATCGCGCTGAACCTAAACTAGCTAACAGTTAGTCGCGCACATAAAGATCAGTGGAGTCCAAAGAAAATACAAAGAGAAATTGAGCAATTGAATCCGAGATATATCACCAGAGATGTTCATACAATTGTCAGTTACAAAGAGTTGAATGGTGCAGAAACATAAGGTGACAGAATGAAACTTTGTACAGAAGAAGTCAAAATTACAAAGGGGAGGAGATTCAGGGAGTAGGAGGCCTAAGTTTTCCATCTACCACCGAGTGATGAATGCTGAATTGCGCAAGGTCCAGGTCTGGGAGGACGCAGCGGACTTGCTCGAGCGCCAACTCGAATCCATCAATGAGGGAATCGGCGCCCACGTTCATCAAGTCCTCTTTCTCCGCCTCCAGACTTCGCCTCGAAGCCTCTGCAGCATCCCTCTGCGTGGTAAGGGTAGCAAGGGAGGAGGCAGCCTCAGACAGCTGGCCCACTGCCTCCTCAAGCTTCTTTTCGGCAGCAGCAGTTGCCTCCTTGGCGGCCTTGAGCATCTCCACCCGCTGAGAATCCTGTTGGCGTAGGGAGGAGTTCTCAGCCTGTAACTCCTCCACCATCTGACTCCGTTCGAGCAAAGAGGAATTCTCAGCCTGTAACTCCACCACCTTCAAGTCCAGGGGACCAACAGTCTGCCCCATCAAGATCTCCATCTTGATGGTCTCCTGGACCTGCAGCAAGTACTCCCTCCTGGCCTTCTCCACCATGCCTCGCATCAGCTCGACAGACCCCTGAGCGGCTTCAAGGTCACTATGCAGCGACTCATTGTCGTGCTCAAGTTCCCTCACCCTTTTCTTCAGGGCTTTCTGCTTGCGATGCTGGGTGGAGAACTCCAGTGAGAGCACCACCTGCTTGGCAAGGTGTGCGTCTATCTCCTCCCCGCTCCAGTCGACGAGCTCCCCATTGCTGATGTGCTGTCGCACCATGGAGATAACTCTGCTAAAGTTCTCATGGTTGGCTCCAGTGTTGCTTGGGCGCGAGCCAGACCCACCAGGTTCAGCATTGGCGGTGGAGATTGTTATTGGAGGCGGGGCACACTCGTTTCGAGCCGAAACACCCCCAGCAGGGTGAGCGGATGGACCAGGTGATTGGCCTGCTGGGGGGGAAGTTGGCGGTTGAGAGATTGGGGGCGATTTTTGGCTAGGAGAAGGTGGGCATGCGGGCTCTGGGGCAAGTCGAGTGGAGGGAGAGGGAGGTGGTGAACCTTCCTCTACCTCTACCACCTCGATCCCTCCAGGCTGGAGAGACGAGACCCCCTCAACCACTGTTTTCTTCCTCTGGCGGTGAATGAGGGGGGAGCCTGAGCTTTCCTCTTCCACTGAGGCAGCAGCAGCAGCAGGTACCAGCGAAGAAGCCTTCACCAGTCTTTTCCTTTTCTTCCCTGGCTCGAGGCCTTCGGCTGGCGCGACCGAGAGCGGAGGGGCTTCGATTGGCTCAGTGGTGGAAGAGGAAGAGCCAGTCCCTTTGTCCGCTCGGCGTTTAGCGAGCTCCAACACCGCCAACCTCCTATCTTTCCCTGACATTGAATCTGCATAGGCAAGAAAGAGGGAAATTAGACAGCTAAGAGACGCAAGCAAGGTGAAAAGTATAAGAGCATGCATGAGGAAGTATAAATGTCCTAAGGGGCGGCAGAGAAAGAACTACCTATATATTTCTTCAGGGAAACCACATCAAACTCATCCTTGATGAGGCGAGCGGAGTCATACTTAGCCCCCAGGAGCAGCCCACACAGCTCGCGCTCGTAGGGGGCCATGGTCTCGAGGTCCTTGGGTTTTTTAAATTGAACCTGGGGAACCCAGTAGAGGGGGTACCCCTCGAGCAGATGAGGGCTTTGTGGGGTGGCGGATATCATATAAAATCTGCCCTTCCAGTCTTTGAAGGATTGCTGGTACAGGCCCAGAAGCACCCGTCCAGCAACCCCGTTCAGGCTGACCCAAAACCTATCCCCTGGTTTTTTCGCCTCAAAGAAGTAAAGGAACACCTCCACCGAGGCGTTGTGCCCAAAATGGTTGCACAGGATCTGAAACGCCCGGATGAAGGCCCAGGCGTTGGGGTGGAGTTGGCAGGGCGCGACGTTCAACTCCATCATCAGCTCTTTCTCGAAGAAGGTGAAGGGGAGTCGCAGCCTCAACCTTTTGAAGATCGCGGAGTAAACAAAAACGAAGGGCACCCCATTGGTGGCCCTGTCGTCAGCGCAAATGGGCATCCCTCGGGGAGGGATGCGGACTCGGATGTGGAAGTCGTTTTCCCTGTCTATGGAACACGAGGGTTCGTCCGGGTCGTGGCTCAGAAGTGAGTTAAGATGGTCCTCAGGTAGCAAGGTAGACGTTTCAGATAGCAACGCCAGAGGGGCCCAGTCATAAACTTTGGCGTTGTCATGGAATGAGGTGACAACAGGCGGTGGCGAAGCTGGTGCACTCGCGGAGGGCTGTGCACCAGAAGAAGAGGCAAGGACGCGAGCGGTCTGCTTCAAGCGAGCCATCGAGAGATAGCTGCAATGGAGGAAAACGAGGGGTCAGAAATAGAAAGGGAGAGAGTGATGGATGGTTCGGTGAAAAACAGAGAGAGGGAATGAGGGAGAAATGCCCAGGTAAAGGAGAAAGAAGAGGAGGCAGAAGTCAAAGCGGAAACATGAGAAAAACCCTAGCGCGGGTTGAGAAGAAGGAAAACAGGGAAGATGGATGCATGATAACTAGAATGATAAATGCAATCGGTAAAGATGACCAAAAAGGGGCCAGGGAAAAGAAAAACCATACCTTTGGATGATCGTAAGAATTTAGGATCACAGAGAATTTGAAGAAAGATGGGTGCGCAGAAGAGAGATTCGCAGAGAGTCTGGGAGTCAAATGAAGAAGATGAAGGAACAGTGGAAGGGTGCGCCAATTTGAATGAAAGAAGCGCTAGCGACGCACAGCGCTGGCCGTTGATGGGGCCACGTGTCGCGAGATTAAGAAAGGAAGTCCAAACGTTAAAGAAGCAGCACGTGAGGTGGCACGTGAGGCGGCCCCACTTGCCACGTGGATTGAGGGCACGACCACTTAGTCTCTTCGCTGAGAACAAGTTCTCGACTCGAGACTGGGGGGCTTGTGATCCGATCGGTCATCGGTAGTCGATGACGTCAGCATCAGAGAACCACGTGGACCGCTCGCAGGGTGACACGTGGACCAGGTGGCAGAGAGGTAGGGGGACGATCGCCAAGAGAGGTGATCGGTGGTCAGTAACCAAGTTACCACCGACAGATCAGGCGGCAGAGAGGTCGGGGGATAGATCACCCAGAATGGTGATCGGTTGTCGGTAGCCAAGTGACCACCAGCAGACCAGTTCCCAGACTCGCGCCTGGAGGCAGAGCGCGAGTAGCGAATAAACACTGATCAGTCATCGGGTGTATTGTCATCGGGGTTCCGTGTTACACGCAGTTAAACTGGGACTAAGGTTCCCAGCGAGAGCGTTACGCACGGACCTCGCATGAGCACACCTCAAGGAATCATGCACGAGAGTGGCCTGAGGGAACTAGTAAGCCGGTCAGTGATTGGTGATTCCCTCAACCCATTACGTGCGTGTCATCCAGAAGGGTAAGCCGCCTACACAGAGAGTAACGTTCGGTGAGTGCGCCTAGACCAGCCACACCCGACGACCACTCCTAAGAGTGTGCAATTTACCCAGATAAGAGAAGCATCCTAAGTTACTCCGCAAGGGCGTAGCTTAGGCGGACAAAGAGAGGCGCTAGAGCCCTTCCAGTAAGTGACACGTGTGTGGTTAGATGTGAGTTGCAGGCCTCCACGTGACACCATCTGAGAGGGGTGCGGTCCAGACAAAAGAGCACTCCGTACCGCTAAAGGTACAGACAGGCGCAGCCAAGCGCAGACATGCGCAGACTCTCACGCTCCCCATTGCTGATTCTGAAGGTACGCTTTCTCTGAAAAGCATGACAGGGTTCTGACACATGCCAGAAAAGCATAACAGAATTCTGTTATGCCCAGAAGCAGGAAAAGAGGGATAAAAGACAGAATCAGAGGGAGAGAAGAGGGAGAGAAAAAAACAGAGTGCAAGTTTTTCTCACACGCATATTTTTACTAAGTTTCCAGTTTCTGGTGGTTCTGTTGAACTAACTTGATCGTCGGAGTGCAAACGGCCGCTAGAGGCGCCGTCTGTGTATTTTGCAGGTCACACTTTGAAGACATCTGAGAGAGAGAGAGTTCAGAAGGTGATTCTTCAGGAGACGCAGTCGCGAAGACAGGGCAGAAGGTGTTACGAAGCGATTCACCCACGTTCAAGTTGCCGGCAGGATCACATCCTAATCACATATTTATAGAAATGACATGTAAATTTTTAAAATTAACATATTAATACTACTAATTCAAAGTAACTATCACAAGAAACTTAAAATATTTATTAAATGATGGAGATAAAAAAGAAATAGAAAAATATTTCAATGTAAATTGATTATAGGTTTAGGGTTTAACCCTAATTTTTATCCTCTTTAATGTTTAATTCATTATTTTTGGTTTTCTTGTTTGCTTTTTTTAACTTCGGATCTTTTGTTTTAAAAAATTCGTAATATTCTTTATCTAATCCTCAATTTTATTTATGTTTCTTTCTTTCTTTCATTTTTTTACATTTTAAATCACTTACTGACTGTATTGAATGAATATGTTATGTTTGGAATTCAATTTAATCAAATAAATAAATAAATATATAAAATGAAATATTAAATGAAATCTACATTAAAATATATGGAGACAAAAATCCAAAAATCACATTAATCAATTAATGCATGCATTCTGTGTTAAAAAAAAGAACTAAATAGGCATTATTTTTGCATGGACAAGGGACTATAATAATGATATAAAGAGAATTGATAATTCAAATATGAAATAAAATGTTTAAAAAAATATATACATGAAAGAGTTTGATCTAACAGTGAGCCAACTTGGAATAATCATCACTATTCTAACAAACCAATATTATTTTATATGTGGGAGGAAAAGACAAGACCCCACACATGGATGCTATAATCAAAATAAAATCCATTCCTCAACATGCTCCATTGGCAAGCACTTCCTTCTTTTAGAATGTGGCAATCTTATATTTCATGCCACCTTCCTAATCATCATTCAAAGCTTCCTTTTTCTTTTTGCTCTTAGAAAAGTTGAAAACACCTCATAAACACATTTTTTTTTATTGGACAGTAAATATTCATCATCCACCAATTTTTATTGATGATTAACTTTTGTCACAGAATATAACTATATTTTCAATTAATTCTAATTTTAATTATATTTTTAAACACATTTTTAATTATTAAAATAAAAAAATGGTATAGATCTTACATATTTAATGTTTTTTTTTCTTTTCAATGACTTCTAACTAATATAAGGGGGGTCTCAATCATTTCTTTTAGGAAAAAAAAAAAAAAACTACTTGCACTTAAGATAAGATGGTGAATGAAGGAACCTAGAAGCACATACCCTACATGTGGGAATAGTTTGTGGACAAAGCAAAGAAAACATAGTGCTTGCAAACAATTCACATGGGAGCATAAAATGATCCTTTACAAGCCTCTTTTTTCCTCTTCACAGCTAAGGTCCTAAATCCCACCACTGCACAAAATTTCTACTTATCTCTATTACTGTACCCACATGTTTTTATTTTCATTTTCATTCAACAATAGTCACACTTAATTAAATTATTTAGTAGTTCTTCATACAGGAGAATTTATTTTATTAAAAAAAAAAATTTCCCCTTTTAAAACAATGCAGTATAAGATTTTTTTTTTGACACATATTAAAAATAAAAATAAAAATTTCAATTATCAAAATATTTTTTCTCTTTCAGTAATTAATGCATTACTTTTATCTACTATAAATACAAACATTCAACAATTTATTCTGGGAAAAGTAAAAAATAAAAGATTAGTATTTTATTAAAATTATGAATATCATTTAGTTTATCTTAAAGGTTAAAGCTACTTAAATTCTTATAAGAAAACGTAACCCTATGGTAAGTTTCCCCTGAATATTAAAGAGAGTATCATTTCCTTTATTCATCAAAGCACTTTCATTCTCATACATTTCATTACGAATTTAATTATTTAAAATTTGTTTATACAATGTATAAGGTGTATATTTACATTTATTTGAAAAATGAAATATTTTCTGAAAAACTAGACAGAATTTTTTTATGCAGAGTAAAATAATACAAATTCGATTTTCTTTTATGTTTAGAATTAATTTAATTTAAGCTGAACATATTTTTCTAATTTAAACAAAAGGATCCCGTAAAAATTTATTTGGAGAGTGAAATGATATTACAAATTCGATATTCTTTTATGTTTAAATTAATTAAATTTATTTAAATTGAAAATATTTATATATTGCTAGTTTCAACAAAGGATCCCGTAAAAAATTATTTGTTTTTAGTAAAAGCAGTTTTTTCATAGTTATGAAAATTTCAACGAAAAGAAATTGTCATAGTGAGACATATTTTTTTTTTTAAATTAGTAAAACAGTTAATTAACCAGTTTTAAATGTATTAAATTGTATGAGATTGTGAAATGGGAGGATAGTAATATCTATAAATATTAATGCAAATATGATAAGTGTGTTGGTATGATAGAAGTAATTTATTCATTAACCATCCAAAGCCCCTTTTAAGACTTATAAACACAAATCAATTACAACACATTTGATTTGACCACAAGGTTCGACCTTCACACTCATTGAAAGTCTGGAAATTTTTGTTGTATTTAATAGAAGTTTCTCCCCATTGTATCTTCTGAATTTGTCTCAGTCCACTACACCAACCCTTCAGTTACAGATTTAATCGCCAATGGTTGTGGCACAAATTGGTGGAAAAAGGTAAAGCTGTAAATATTGGTTTTTCTTCGTGTAATGGTTTGAGTAAGGACACATAGAAAAATTATGAATTTTAGAGTTAGTAATTAAATCCAGCTTATTGGCCATATTGTCAATCCTTTCTAAAACTTTGTAGGGGTCATAATATCGGGCAACTAACTTGTGAAACTGTTTATTGGATAAAGTTGTCTTCCTGTATGGTTGAATCTTTAAATAAACCTAATGTCCAACCTTGTAATGCTTGTCAATCCTCTTCAAATTTGTATACAAATTTATACATTTTTGTGTCTTAACCATATTTTCTTGTAATGGCTGAGTAATTTTATCTCGTTTCTTTATAGTATTGGCTATCGCTTCTATTAAGAAATATGTATTTTGTATAGTAGTGGGAAGGAAGGAGGATAGTCATAAAGAGCTTTAAATGAGTCAACTGTATAGTTGTATGTAATTTGGTGTTGTACCAAAATTTCGCAAGAAGTAAATACTCAGTCCACTAGGACGGAGTGTCCCCAAAAACACAACGTAGATAAGCCTTGATGGATTTGTTTACACCCTCTGTTTGACTGTTTATGGATGAAAATTCATTGATCGCAACAACTTGACACCATTCTTGTGCATGTACTCAGTCCAAAAGTGACTCATGAAAATGGAGTCCTTATTAGATATAATGTCATGTGGCCAACCATGAAGCTTGACGATATTATCCATAAAAAGGGTTGCCACCTTAGCCTCTCTGAAAGGATGTGAAAGCTACAAATAATGAGCATACTTAGTTAAGTTATCCATAACAACAAAATAACAATCATGGAACAAGATTTAGGGAGACCAATAATAAAGTCCATGAATATAGATTTCCAAGGTTTATCAAGAATAGATAATGGTTGTAATATGCCCGCAAGAAATTGAAGTAAAGGCTTATATTTTTACATATATGATAGTTCTTGATCCATTTTCTTACCTATTTTTGCATACCCTTCCAATAGAAGTGATCTTTAATCCTTCTATAAGCCATCTCATATCCTGAATGGCCTCCAATTGTTGAATCATGAAAGTGTTGGAGAATTTGTGTTCGCAATTATGCATTGTCTCCAACTACCAACTTACCTTTTCTCCTTAATAAAATCACTCTCAAAAGTTTAATGTTTATGTGGGTTTTGAGTCAAGTGAATGATATTAATAAACTTTTGTAATTTATGATCCTCTGTTAAAGAACCCTTAACCCTTTGAATTAATTCAGAAGTTACTACAAACTTTGAAGCTAACTTACCTTGGGTAGGGTTTTATGATAGCACATTACTACATCAATCTTTACCTTTTTTGTATACAATGCAGAAATCCAGAACCATTAGCTTTTCCAAACCCCAATTTTGTAGCATTGTTGTAGACGATTGCTTCAACAAATGCTTTAAAACCTTTTGATATGTTTTTATTACCACATATTGATATAAAAAATAATGCTGCCACTTTTTTACAGCAAATAGAATAACAAAATTAAATAAAAAATCATAAGCAGATAACAATATATATTTCGGTCCCATTTCCTTACATATGTAGGAATAAGGTGGTTAGATTGCATGAGCACTGCTCCAATCCCTATTGCTAAAGCATGAGTTTCAGTAGTAAATGCTTGAGAAAAATTTGGTAATATTAAAACTAGAGCAATAGTTAATGCCTTTTTTAACCTGTTGAAGGTTGTTCAGCTTCAATACCCCACACATGGAGTATTTTTTTTTCTGCAGTAACGTTGTCAAAGGTGTTGCAGTTGTCAGGGTATTACCCTAAATAAAGCTTCTATAGTAGCCAGAGTTACGAGAATCCTCACAACTCCTTTAAATTGGTAGGTTGTCGCCATTCTTGAACAACCTTAATTTTTTTTTGGATCAGGTTAGACTCCTTGCACATAAATTTGATGCCCCAAATAATTTACTTGTGTCTTTCCAAGACTACATTTATTTTTATTAAAAAATAAAACATGATTTCGTAATATGATCAAGGTTATGTCAATGCATATGCCCAAGTCTTAGTATATATTAGTATTCATCAAAGAAAACCACTATGAATTTCCTTAAATGAGGGCAAACAAATTATTTATAAGATTTTGAAACGTAGTAGGAGCATTATTAAGACCAAAAGGAAAAACTACCCATTCATACATACCATTATAAGTCCTAAAAGTTGCTTTGTAAATATTTGCATGCATTTCTAACCTGATTATACCCACTTCTTAGGTCTAATTTTAAAAAAAATAAGTAGCCCCATATAATTTATCCAAAAGATCTTCAATCAAGGGTATAGGAAATTTGTTTCTAATAGTCATGTCATTAGTTTTTCTGAAATTAGTGCAACAACACCAATAACCATCTTTCTTTTTAACTAAAACTAAGGGGGAAGCATAACAACTAGAACTTTCCCTAATAAATCCAGTCAATAACAATTGTTTTATTTATCTTTCAATTTCAATTTTCTGTTATGAGGATACCTATAAGGTTTTCAAAGTAATAGGAACATCACTATTTAAAATGATTCTATGGTCAGACCTTCTAGGACGTGGAAGTTGGGTGAGTTCTTGAAAAATATATTCAAATTGATTTAATAAATTGTCCAGCTGGTGTTTTTGTTTACACTCAACTCAGAAGCTAAGAATGTGATGCGATCTGAAAAGTAGTTGCACCTTGTATGGCTAATAATATTGGTTGACCCTCTGCAGGTTTAACTTTAATGGAATCTAACATTATGATGTTTGTTATTTTTCTCTTAATAAGTCATTTTATCTCCATTAAGATTGAAACTCATAGTTAGTTTCACACAATTACATACAATTTCCCCTAATGTTTAAAACCATTGCATGCCCAAAAATAACTCAAAATTAGTATTAGGTAATACAACAAAAATTAGCTTGAAAAGTCTAATTATGAAATTGTCATTCAACACCAGACATTGTTAGTGATTATGAGTTGTCTATCAAAAGCCACAATAACTAAAAACTCATTGATGGAAATCATCTTTAAACCCAATAATTTCATTCATTTCTCACTAATAAAGTTACGGGGGTTACCCATGTCCATAAATAATGGAACCCTCTGTTTTTTAATCATACCAGTTAAGTGTAAAGTACTTCCATTTGCCACTCCTTGAAGTGTGACACAATCCAAGCCAACAAGGAGATGACAAAGGACTCAAATTACCATTCACACTACGAGAAGTCATCTCAATTTTCAAGTGAAGACCCCACCAAGGATCTAGCAGACCTCACCAGAAGACGAAATGGGCAAAGACCAGAACATCAAATGTTCTTCCTTCTGGTCTTCTTAATAATAAAAGAAGCTGTAATAAATTGGGCTCACTTTAGGGCCCAAATAACAAGATAGGCCTCTGTTTTTTAAATCATACCAGTTAAGTGTAAAGTACTTCCATTGCCACTCCTTGAAGTGTGACACAATCCAAGCCAGCAAGGAGATGACAAAGGACTCAATTACCATTCACACTACGAGAAGTCATCTCAATTTTCAAGTGAAGACCCCACCAAGGATCTAGCAGACCTCACCAGAAGGAGAAATGGGCAAAGACCAGAACATCAAATGTTCTTCCTTCTGGTCTTCTTAATAATAAAAGAAGTTGTAAATAAATTGGGCTCACTTTAGGGGCCCAAATAACAAGATAGGCCAGAATAGGT
>NC_023749.2:22278746-22327453 GCF_000499845.2 Phaseolus vulgaris
TATTTCGTTGAAGTAAATCACGCAAGGAAAGTTAAAGGTAGACGAAGAGGTTACAAGAAGAAATGCAAAAGTAATTTCATTAAGAAGTATCAGTCAAAAATCAGCTGAAAATACATGTCAAGAAAATACGAGTTTATTACAGAAAGTATATGCAAGGAAAGGCACGAAGGTAGCAGATGGAGAGAATCGATTAATCTTCAGCAGGAACCACCTTTCCATCCACTACCTCGTTATCAAGAGACACCATGCTGAGGTCCAGGTCGGGGAACAAGCAGGCAAATTGTTCCCGCGCAGCTTCGAATCCAGCAGCTAGAATTTGAGCAGAATTCAACTTGAGTTCTTCAATCTGTTTCTGAAGTTCCTCAATCCGCTTCTTGAGATCTTCAGTTTGCTCTTTCAGCTCCTTATTCTGCTGCTCCAGCTCTTCAACTTGTTTCTTGAGTTGTTCATTGGTTTCTTGAGCCTGGAGAAGGTCTTCAGCAACCTTCTCGGATTCTGCTTGCGCTTGTCCCAATTCGGCGGCCAGCTCCCCATTTTTCTTGTGGCTTCAGCAAGCTCAGCCATGGTGTCATCCCTCGCCTTTTCCACCTTTCCAAGGAGGGTCTCTCGGTCGGCTGACCTTTGCTCCAATTTCTTCACCTTGGCGGCGTCAGTTTTTATGAGAGCCTCCAGGTCAGCCACCCTGACGCGATAAGGCACAATCTTGCTCTCCAGTTCAATCTTTTCTTGAGCCAGTTGCTGCACCTTATGGCGGAGATCAGTGGCCTCCTTGCGCGCCAATCTGAGCTCAGTGCTCATTGCGTCTTCTACTCGGGAGTGTTCAATCTCCGCGAGCGTCAAGTTGAAGGACAACTTCTCCACCTCAACCTTCATGGTGCTGTTCTCTGTTTTGAGGTTGAAGAGGTCATCCTGGAGCTTCCTGGTGGAGCCTGCACCGCCCTAGTTATGATGGCGGGAATGTCTTCCGCTATCGTCTTCAACTTAGCGGACAAAAGCTCCCACATCCTCGTGACCTCGAGAAGGAGGTTTGCTGCTTGGAGAGGCGCTGGTGGGGGCCTGTTGTTGGTTTCCGTTGCCACCCTCTTTGGTTGGTTCTTCAGTGGGTGCTTCTGCGCGTGGTGGCGACGTCGGGGACTCGGTGATCAGAATCGGAGAGGTATGGGCAACCTCATCCCCGGTTGGAGCGGCATCTGCAGCTGAGGCGTTAGAGGGAGGACCCCCTCCAGCTGATGCATGTGGCGTGGAGGCGCTTGGGGGGTCCTCCAAGAAGTTATCTTCGGCGGCCTCAACCGCGGGTGGCGCAGTCGCCAATGGAATGGCTTGGACTGGGGAGGCGGGAGCTGGTGGAGATGGCATTGTTGGAGGCGGAGCAGGTGTTGATGGCGGTGTTGAGGTTGGAAGAGGGGGCGGGCAGGTGGTGAAGAAGGTGCCACCCTCTTCCTCTTTGTAACGAGGCCCTCTTCGGTGACCTCATCATCTTCTTCCTCATCCTCTTGGACTATCTGGGGAGCTTTCCTCTTAGCCCTCTTGAGGACAAGTTTCTTCCGCTGGGCGGCGGGTTGGACGTCGGAGGGTGCTGGGCCCTTAGGTGGCGATCGGCCCTGAGTGGCGGCGATCTCCACCATAGAATTTGGCACTGTTTGAGAGCCCGTCGCCAACCCGTGGGTTCGGGCGAGCGCCCTCAACTCAGCGAGCATACCCTTGCCCAGCATGTTATCTGCATAGAACGAAAATGCATGGGTTAACTCAGAAAGAAAATAAGTGCATAAGGCAGTGTGCAGCGAAGCAGATGACGGTGCAAAAAACAAAACCAAAGTCTTGCGCATAACGCACAAGACGCCCAGAAACAGTTAAACAGAAGCATTATTAAAACAACAGTTTAAATGTTCTAACCTATTCGAATTTCGAGTTGGTCCTCGTAGAATTCGAAGCAGATCAGGGTGGTGGTAAGGAAGGTGATGTTGGCATCCGCCACCCTTTTCCAGAAAAGGCAGAGATCTCTGTCCAACGCTCCCATGCTATCAGGACTTCTGGGTCTCCTGAAGCAACTCTTGGACTCTTTTTCCCCTTGTCCACCCAGTACAAGGGAAAGCCGTCGAGTAGGGAGTCGTCTTTGTCGTTAGGGCGCACTTGGACGAACTTCCCTTTCCAGTCCTTCTAGGATTGCTGGAAGATGGAGAAGATTGACCTCCCAGCAATCGCATTCAAGCTAACCCACAGGCGGTCTCCTGGGTGCTTGGCTTCAAAGAGGAATAGAAACACGTCTACGGATGCGGGCAACCCCAGATGGTCGCACATCACTTGGAACGCTCGCACAAACGCCCAGCTGTTGGGATGGAGCTGGGCGGCGGCAATGTTAGCTCGGTAAGGAGCTCCCTTTCGAAACGGGTGAAAGGGAACTTGAGCTTCACCTTCTTGAATAAGGTTGTGTAGACGAAGCAGAAGGGCCCGTCAACGCTCACCTTATCGTCGGCGTAAACGGGCAGATCGGGGGGGCAAGGTAGCACTATCATCTTTTCATCGTGCTCTTTATGAAATGATTGATGAGGCTCATCCCCCTTAGTCAATCGCAAGACTGCTCCAGCAGTGTTCACGGAAGACGTTTCCCCTCAACAGGGTCGAGTTGGCCCATGGGTAGAGTTTTTCGAAGTCTGGCGGGGAAACGGGGGCTTCCTCCGGCGATAGGTGGAGTCGCCTGGGCCAGGTTGGGGCGGGAAGACGCAGGCCTCTCAGCCTGGGAAGATGAAGCGCCACGGACTCGTGGTGGGTCGTGTGCTTGTGAAGAAGGGTTTCGTGATGAAGGAGGAGGATTCGGGGTGATCTTTGTGCGAGTCATTGTTGCAGCTGCAAAGGAAAAAGAAAAGGAAAAAATGGTCAGGGGTCACAGAAGCTGACTCGATCATGGAAGGAAGGTGAAAAACGAACGAACGTAGGTTCGTTGCGATGATTGACGAAGCCCTAAGTTACGTAGAGGGAGAAATGGAAAAAGCAACCCACAGCGTATGCACCAGACAGTTACAGGATGATGCGAATCGGTTAAAATGCAAGAAAAACCAGCAGAAGAAGGAAAGTAGGTACCTTTTGATGATCAGGAAGACGATGAAGGATGATGGTGATTCAGAATGTTGGAGAGCGCTGAGAGTTTTTTGCAGAAGAAAGTTAGAGCGTTCGTGAATACGAGGGAAAGTGATGGAACAGTGTGGAGTGAAAATGGGTTTAAGAGTTTTTTCGAAATGGGTTTGGGAAGCGCAAACGGTAGCTGAAGGTAACTGTTGATGAAGCCACGTGTCGAACGATGGGTGAGGGGTTTGGTGGAGCGTGAGAGAAGCAGCAGGTACAACCGCTTGGAATTCTGCGTCAGTGCCACGTAGACCGGTGTTGACGTGACTCCTCTAGTCTTTTCACTGGACAAGTCTTCGCTTAAGACTGGGGGGCTTGTGTACCGCCCTGGTAGTCGGAAGTGATGACGTGGCATCCCGCTACAGTATAGGCGTGTTGACAAGGCGCCAGGTTGGCAGAAGGGAAGGAAGTCGGGGGGCTCGTGAAGTCGCCAGTTATTAAGTTGGCGTGTTCCGATCTCCAGCATACCAGAACCGGCGATCACCAGGTTGGAGATGAAGTCGCCAGATGTAAACTCAAGCGACCTTGAGATTGGAGATCGCCAGAGAAAGCACATCGCCAGAGATGAAGGTGGTGCAGATTATGAAGGCGGCCGGCGAGACCACAGAGAAGGTGTACGAAGGCACCCTAACTCGCCAGTTCCAGTAGAGATCGCACTCCCAAGTTAGCTATGTACTGGGCAGTACCATGCATAGGTAACTTAGCAAAACGAGAGTAGAAGCAGCGCCCAAGTCAAGGAGGCTCCAGATGAAGGCACGTGTACGACTAGATGCGAGCCACGTGTCCAAGTCTGTAACTGCCAAGAGAGAGAAAGTAACCAGGTATATAAGAGTTCTTAACGAACTTTCTGAGGTACGCACGTTCAGATTATACTCTTTACGCTTGCGAGTTCTAGAGCACACTGTGAGAGAGAATTTGCACGGTTCTTGTTCTCTTAGTATTTGGTGGTTCGGCTACTGACTTGGGCATTGGAGTGCGATCGGCCGCAGCGGCGCCGCTCTGTTCTTTTGCAGGTTCTTGAAGTGGATCTCGGAGAGGGACGGACGTTGGAAGCGGTGCGCAAGTCGATCCTGTGACGAGGCAAGCTCCTACGTTCTGGTCAACAGGCAGGATCAAAAAGTATTAGCCAACCAAGATAATATCTATATTTATGTACCGTCCTGGTAGTCGGAAGTGATGACGTGGCACCAAGCTACAGTGTAGGGGTGTTGACTAGGCGCCAGATTCGCAGAAGTGAAGGAAGTCGGGGGGGGTTCGTGTAGTCGCCAGTTATTAAGTTGGCGTGTTCCGATCTTCAGCGATCGCCCAGTTGAAGGTGAAGTCGCCAGATGTAAACTCAGGCGACCAAGCGATTGGAGATCACCAGAGCAAGCACATCGCCGAAGATGAAGGTGGTGCAGATTATGAAGGCAGCCGGCGAGACCACAGGGAAGGTGTACGAGGGCCCCCTAACTCGCCAACTCCAGTAGAGATCGCGCTCCCAAGTTAGCTATGCACTGGGCAGTACCATGCATAAATAACTTAGCCAAAAAGAGAGTCAGAAGCAGCGCCCAAGTCAAGGAGGCTCCCGATGATGGCACGTGTACGACTGGATGCGAGCCACGTGTCCAGGTCTGTAACTGCCAGGAGAGAGAAAGTGACCAGGTATATAAGAGTTCTCAACGAACTTTCTGAGGTACGTGCGTTCAGATTATACTCTTTACGCTTGTGAGTTCTAGAGCTTACTGTGAGAGAGAACATTGCACGGTTCCTTGAGATTTCTTGAGTGTTCTTGCACTTAGTATTTGGTGGTTCGGTCACTGACTTGGGCGTTGGAGTGCGATCGGCTGCAGCGGCGCCGCTCTGTTGTTTTGCAGGTTCTTGAGGTGGATCTTGAAGAAGGACGGAGGTTTGAAGCGGTGCACACGTCGATCCTTTGACGAGGCAGGTTCCAACGTTCTGGTTAAAGACCTCCTCGCCGTCGAGCGAGTGCAGGCGAGGAAGAGCGAAAAGTCCTCAGTGTTTCTGGGGGCGAGGAGATGTAACCCCTGGGGCAATGTAGAGGCACCAGTAAAAAGTCCTCAGTGTTTCTGGGGGCGAGAAGATGTAACCCCCGGGGCAATGTAGAGGCAAGTAAAAGACCTTCTCGCCTATGAGCGAGTTCAGGCAAGGTAAAATCCTTCTCGTCTCAAACGAGTTCAGGTATGGTGTTAAGGGTGGACGAAGTTGGGAAGGTGGCTAAGGTAGGTTCGAAGAGAACGCCTAGCCACTCGGTCTTTTGTTCTGTAGTTCAGGAAGGTAGAGAAGGATCCGAAAGGCGCCTCTACCCCCAGATAAAAGCACAATGGCCAAGGCATGAAGCCAGAAAGAAGCTGATATCGCCAAGAGTCTTTGGCGACCAGGAAAAGTTCAAACAGTGCCGGGAAAGTTAAAGACCCGTTTTAATGAAGCAGATCGGGTGAAGCAGTGCTTTAAGCCGGCAGTTGAGTTGAAGTTCGTTGCTTGAAGAGTAATTTTACGCTATGGTTAATTGCCTTAGGATTACGAGTTGTTAAATTGATTATTGTTTGAAGCTGAAATGGTTCGAAACAGTTAAGTATAAGATCGTGCCTACAAAATTACTAAGTCATTCCTCTGAAGTAAATTGCGCAAGGGAAGTTAAAGCAGCCAAGGAAGTTACAAGAGAAAATGCAAAGGCAATTTCGTTGAAATAAGTATCAGTTCAAAAACACGTATACATGAAAGTATGAAATTTTTACAATTGCATACAAAGAAAAAGCATAAAGGTGGTGGATGAGGGGAATTTGATCAGTCTTCGACGGGAACCACCTTCCCATCCACCACCTCGTTGTTTAGGGACACCATGCTGAGATCCAGATCGGGGAACAAGCATGCAAATTGTTCCCGTGCAGCCGCGAATCCAGCAGCCAGAATTTGGGCAGAACTCAGATTAAGTTCTTCAATCTGTTTCTGGAGTCCTTCAGTTTGTTCCTTCAGCCCCTTATTCTGCTGCTCCAGCTCTTCGACTTGCTTCTTGAGTTTTTCGTTGGTTTCTTGAGCCTGGAGAAGGTCTTCAGCAACCTTCTTGGATTCTGCTTGCACTTGGCCCAATTCAGCAGTGATCTTCCCCTTCTCTTTGTTGGCCTCGGCAAGCTCAGCCATGGCGTCATCCCTCGCCTTCTCCACCTTACCAAGGAAGATCTCCCGATCAGCGGACCTCTGCTCCAGTTTCTTCACCTTGGCGGCGTCAGTTTTTATCGAGGCTTCTAGGTCAGCCACCTTAACGCGATAAGGCACAATCTTGCTTTCCAGCTCAATCTTCTCTTGAGCCAGAAGCTGCACCTTGTGGCGAAGATCGGTGGCCTCCTTGCGCGCCAACCGGAGCTCGGTGCTCATCGCATCTTCTACTCGGGAGTGTTCAATCTCCGCGAGCGTCAGATTGAAGGACAACTTCTCCACCTCAACCCTCATGGTGCTGTTCTCAGTTCTAAGGTTGAAGAGGTCGTCCTGGAGCTTCCTGGTGGAGCTCTCCACAGCTCTAGTTATGATGGCGGGGATGTCTTCTGCTATCATCTTCAGCTTGGCAGATAAAGGCTCCCACATCCTTGTGACCTCAAGAGGGAGGTTTGCTGCTTGTAGAGGCACCGGGTGGGCCTGTTGTTGGCTCTCGCCGCCACCTTCTTTAGTTGGTTGTTCAGCAGGTGTTTCTTGACGCGGTGGCGACGTCGGGGATTCAGTGATCAGAATTGGGGAGGTATGGGCAACCTCATCCCCGATTGGAGCAACATCTGCGGCTGAGGCAGTTGAAGGAGGACCCCCTCCAGCTGATACATACGGCGTGGAGGCGCTCGGGGGGTCCTCCATGAAATTTGGCTCGGGGGCCTCAACCGCAGGTGGCGCAGTTGCCAGTGGGATTGCTTGGACTGGTGAGCCAGGAGCTGGTGGAGATGGCAGTGTTGGAGGTGGAGCAGGCGTGGATGGCGGTGTTGATGTTGGAAGAGGGGGTGGTGCAGATGGTGAAGAAGGTGCCACCCTCTTCCTCTTCGTAACAAGGCCATCTTCGGTGGCCTCGTCGTCTTCCTCCTCTTCCTCGTGGACTACCTGGGGGCTTTCCTCTTGGGTCTTTTGAGGACAAGTTTCTTGCGTTGGGCGGTGGGTTGGACATCGGAAGGAGCTGGGCCCTTGGGTGGCGATCTGCCTTGAGCGGCGGCGATCTCCACCACAGAATTTGGCACTGTTTGGGAGCCTGTTGCCAACCTGTGGGTTCGAGCGAGCGCCCTTAATTCAGCAAGCTTGCCCTGGCCCAACATATTGTCTGCATAGAGCAAAAATGCATGGGTTAGTTCAGAGAGAAAATAAATGCATAGGACAGTATGCAATAAAGCAGACAAACAGTGCAGAAAAATAAAACCAAAGTCTTGCGCATAACGCACAAGACGCCCAGAAACAGTTAACAGAAGCAGTATCAAAACAAAAGCTTAAATGTTCTAACCTATTCGAATTTCGAGTTGGTCCTCGAAGAATTCGAAGCAGATCAGGGTGGTGGTGAGGAAGGTGAT
The DNA here is from genome assembly GCF_000499845.2 of Phaseolus vulgaris. NCBI lineage: Eukaryota > Viridiplantae > Streptophyta > Magnoliopsida > Fabales > Fabaceae > Phaseolus > Phaseolus vulgaris. The sequence goes on from NC_023749.2 coordinate 22,286,405, forward strand.
GTTGCCCATGCTATCAGGACTTCTGGGTCTCCTGAAGCAGCTCTTGGACTCTTTGCTCCCCTTGTTTACCCAGTACAAGGGGAAGCCGTCGAGTAAGGAAGCGTCCTTGTCGTTGGGGCGTATTTGGACGAACTTTCCCTTCCAGTCTTTATAGGATTGCTGGAAAATGGAGAAGATCGACCTCCCAGCAATCCCGTTCAAGCTTACCCACAGGCGATCTCCTGGGTGCTTGGCTTCGAAAAGAAATAAGAATACATCTACAGATGCTGGCAACCCCAGATGGTCGCACATAACTTGGAACGCCCGCACAAACGCCCAGCTGTTGGGATGGAGCTGGGCGGCGGCGATGTTGAGCTCGGTTAAAAGCTCCCTCTCAAAGCGAGTGAAGGGAAACCTGAGTTTCACCTTCTTGAATAGAGTTGTGTAGACAAAGCAGAAGGGCCCATCGTTGCTCGCCTTGTCGTCGGCGCAAACTGGCAGATCGGAGGGGCAAGGTAGCACTGTCATCTTCTCATCGTGCTCCTTGTGGAATGATTGATAAGGTTCATCCCCCTTCGTCAACCGCAGAACTGCTCCGGCAGTGTTCACAGAAGACGTTTCCCTCAACAGGGTCGAGTTGGCCCAGGGATACAGTTTTTTGAAGTCTGGTGGGGGGACGGAGGCCCTCCGGTGACAAGCGGAGTAGCCTGGGCCAGGTTGGGCGGGAAGGTGCAGGCCTCTCAGTCTGGGAAGATGAAGCACCGCGTGCTCGCGGTGGGTTGAGTGCTTGAGAAGGAGGGTTTCGCGACGAAGGAGGAGGATTTGGGGTGATCTTGGAGCGAGTCATTGTTGCAGCTGCAAAGGAAGAAGAAAAGGAAAAATGATCAGGGGTCACAGAGGCTGACTCGATCATGGAAGAAAGGTGAAAAACGAACGAACGTAGGTTCGTTGTGACGTTGACAGAGCCCTAAGTTACGAAGAAGGAGAAAGCGCAAAAACAACCCACAACGTATGCACCAGACAGTTACAGGATGATGCGAATCGGTTAAAATGCAGGAAAAACCAGCAGAAGAAGGAAATGAGGTATTTTTTGATGATCAGGAAGACGATAAAGGATGTTGGTGATTCAGAATATTGGAGAACGCTGAGAGCTTTTTTGCAGAAGGAAGTTAGAGCGTTTTGCGAATACAAAGAAAAGTGATGGAACAGTGGAGTGAAAATGGGTTTAAGGGTTTTTCGAAATGGGTTTGGGAAGCGCAAACGGTAACTGAAGGTAACCGTTGATGAAGCCACGTGTCGAGCGATGGGTGAGGGGTTTGGTGGAGCGTCAGAGAAGCAGAAAGTACAGCCGCTTGGAATTCTGCGTCAGTGCCACGTAGGTCGGTGTTGACGTGACTCTTTCAGTCTTTTCGCTGGACAAGTCTTCGCTTAAGACTGGGGGGCTTGTGTACCGTCTTGGTAGTCGGAAGTGATGACGTGGCACCAAGCTACAGTGTAGGCGTGTTGACAAGGCGCCAGATTTGCAGAAGTGAAGGAAGTCGGGGGGGGGGGGGGGGGGGGGGGGGGGGGGGGTTCGTGTAGTTGCCAGTTATTAAGTTGGCGTGTTCCGATCTTCAGCGATCGCCCAATTGAAGGTGAAGTCGCCAGATGTAAACTCAGGCGACCAAGCGATTGGAGATCGCCAAAGCAAGCACATCGCCGAAGATGAAGGTGGTGCAGATTATGAAGGCGGCCGGCGAGACCACAGGGAAGGTGTATGAAGGCACCCTAACTCGCCAGTTCCAGTAGAGATCGCACTCCCAAGTTAGCTATGTACTGGGCAGCACCATGCATAAATAACTTAGCCAAAGAGAGAGTAGAAGCAGCGCCCAAGTCAAGGAGGCTCCAGATGAAGGCACGTGTACGACTAGATGCGAGCCACGTGTCCAAGTCTGTAACTGCCAGGAGAGAGAAAGTAACCAGGTATAAAGAGTTCTTAACGAACTTTCTGAGGTACGCACGTTCAAAATACATTCTTTACGCTTGCGAGTTATAGAGCTTACTGTGAGAGAGGATTTGCGCGGTTGTCAACACGCCTATACTGTAGCGGGATGCCACGTCATCACTTCCGACTACCAGGGCGGTACACAAGCCCCCCAGTCTTAAGCGAAGACTTGTCCAGCGAAAAGACTAGAGGAGTCACGTCAACACCGGTCTACGTAGCACTGACGCAGAATTCCAAGCGGTTGTACCTGCTGCTTCTCTGACGCTCCACGAAACCCCTCACCCATTGTTCGACACGTGGCTTCATCAACGGTTACCTTCAGCTACCGTTTGTGCTTCCCAAACCCATTTCGAAAAAACTCTTAAACCCATTTCACTCCACACTGTTCCATCACTTTCCCTCGTATTCACAAACGCTCTAACCTTCTTCTGCAAAAAACTCTCAGCGCTCTCCAACATTCTGAATCACCATCATCCTTCATCGTCTTCCTGATCATCAAAAGGTACCTACTTTCCTTCTTCTGCTGGTTTTCCTTGCATTTTAACCGATTTGCATCATCCTGTAACTGCCTGGTGCATACGCTGTGGGTTGCTTTTTCCATTTCTCCTTCTACGTAACTTAGGGCTTCGTCAATCATCGCAACGAACCTACGTTCGTTCGTTTTTCACCTTCCTTCCATGATCGAGTCAGCCTCTGTAACCCCTGATCATTTTTCCTTTTCTTCTTCCTTTGCAGCTGCAACAATGACTCGCACAAAGATCACCCCGAATCCTCCTCCTTCATCACGAAACCCCCTTCACAAGCACACGACCCACCACGAGTTCGTGGCGCTTCATCTTCCCAGGCTGAGAGGCCTGCGTCTTCCCGCCCTAACCTGGCCCAGGCGACTCCACCTATCGCCGGAGGAGCCCCCGTTCCCTTGCCAGACTTCAAAACCCTGTATCCCTGGGCCAACTCGACCCTTCTGAGGGAGACATCTTCTGTGAACACTGCTGGAGCAGTTTTGCGGCTGACAAAGGGGGATGAGCCCAACCAAACATTTCATAAGGAGCACGATGAGAAAATGATAGTGCTACCTTGCCCCCCCGATCTGCCCGTTTGTGCTGATGACAAGGTGAGTGCTGACGGGCCCTTCTGCTTCGTCTACATAACACTATTCAAGAAGGTGAAACTGAAGTTCCCTTTCACCCGTTTCGAAAGGGAGCTCCTCACCGAGCTCAACATTGCCGCCGCCCAGCTTCACCCCAACAGTTGGGCGTTCGTGCGAGCATTCCAAGTGATGTGCGACCACCTGGGGCTGCCCGCATCCGTGGACGTATTTTTGTTTCTCTTCGAAGCCAAACACCCAGGAGACCGCCTGTGGGTTAGCTTGAATGCAATTGCTGGGAGGTCAATCTTCTCCATCTTCCAGCAATCCTATAAGTACTGGAAAGGGAAGTTCGTCCAAGTGCGCCCTAACGACAAAGACGCCTCCCTACTCGACGGCTTCCCCTTGTACTGGGTGGACAAGGGGAAGAAAGAGTCCAAGAGCTGCTTCAGGAGACCAAGAAGTCCTGACAGCATGGGAGCGTTGGACCGAGATCTCTGCCTTTTCTGGAAAAGGGTCGCGGATGCCAACATCACTTTCCTTACCACCACCCTGATCTGCTTCGAATTCTACGAGGACCAACTCGAAATTCGAATAGGTTAGAACATTTAAACTGTTGTTTTAATACTACTTCTATTTGACTGTTTCTGGGCGTCTTGTGCGTTATGCGCAAGACTTTGGTTTTATTTTTCCTGCACCGATCATCTGCTTTGCTGCATACTGCCTTATGCACTTATTTTCTTTCTGAGTTAACCCATGCATTTTCGTTCTATGCAGATAACATGCTGGGCAAGGGTATGCTCGCTGAGTTGAGGGCGCTCGCCCGAACCCACGGGTTGGCGACGGGCTCTCAAACAGTGCCAAATTCTATGGTGGAGATCGCCGCCACTCAGGGCCGATCGCCACCTAAGGGCCCAGCACCCTCCGACGTCCAACCCGCCGCCCAGCGGAAGAAACTTGTCCTCAATAGGGCTAAGAGGAAAGCTCCCCAGATAGTCCAAGAGGATGAGGAAGAAGATGACGAGGTCACCGAAGATGGCCTCGTTACAAAGAGGAAGAGGGTGGCACCTTCTTCACCACCTGCCCCGCCCCCTCTTCCAACCTCAACACCGCCATCAACACCTGCTCCGCCTCCAACAATGTCATCTCCACCAGCTCCCGCCTCCCCAGTCCAAGCGATCCCGCTGGCCACTGCGCCACCCGCGGTTGAGGTCCAAGAGCCAAACTTCATGGAGGACCCCCGAGCGCCTCCACGCCACATGTATCAGCTGGAGGGGGTCCCCCTTCAAATGCCTCAGCCGCAGAGGTTGCTCCAATCGGGGATGAGGTCGCTCATACCTCACCGATTCTGATCACTGAATCCCCGATGTCGTCACCATGCCGAGAAGTGCCCACTAAAGAACCAGCTAAGGAAGGTGGCGACGAAAACCCACAACAGGCCCCCACAGCGCCTCTAGTGCCTCTACAAGCAGCAAACCTCCCCCTTGAGGTCACGAGGATGTGGGAGCCTCTATCTGCTAAGCTAAAGACGATAGCAGAAGACATCCCTGCCATCATCACCAGAGCTGTGGAGAGCTCCACCAGGAGGCTCCAAGACGACCTCTTCAACCTCAAGACAGAGAACAGCACCATGAAGGTTGAGGTGGAGAAGTTGTCCTTCAACTTGACGCTCGCGGAGATTGAACACTCCCGAGTGGAGGACGCAATGAGCACCGAGCTCAGGTTGGCGCGCAAAGAGGCCACTGATCTCCGCCACAAAGTGCAACAACTTGCTCAAGAAAAGATCGAACTAGAGAGCAAGATTGTGCCTTACCGCGTCAGGGTGGCTGACCTGGAGGCTCTCATAAAGGCCGACGCCGTCAAGGTGCAGAAACTAGAGAAAAGGTCAGCCGAGCGAGAGACCCTCCTTGGGCAGGTGGAAAAGGCAAGGGACGACGCCATAGCTGATCTCGCCGAGGCCAACGAAGAGAAGGGAAAGGTAGCTGCTGAATTGGCCCAAGTGCAAGCGGAATCCAAGAAGGTTGCTGAAGACCTTCTCCAGGCTCAAGAGACCAATGAACAACTCAAGAAGCAGGTTGAAGAGCTGGAGCAACAGAATAAGGAGCTGAAAGAGCAAACTGAAGATCTCAAGAAGCGGATTGAGGAACTTCAGAAGCAGATTGAAGAACTCAAGTTGAACTCTGCTCAAATTCTGGCTGCTGGATTCGAAGCTGCACGGGAACAATTTGCCTGCTTGTTTCCCGACCTGGATCTCAGCATGGTGTCACTGAATAATGAAGTGGTGGATGGAAAAGTGGTGCCCGCCGAAGACTGATCAATTTAATCCATCCATTGCTTTTATACTTTCCCTTGTATACAGCTTGCAACAGACTTTATGCCTTTTCGTATATATGTTTTGAACTGATATTATTTGTTAATGACAAAGGTCTACGTTCTTCCTCTTATAACTTCTTTAATTGCTTCAACTTTCCTTGTTTGCTTAATTCCAAAGAAAAGACTTAGGAAAACTGTAGGCACGACCTTTGACTTAACTGCTTCGAATCACTTCAGCCCTAAACAACAATCATTTTAACAATTCGTAAACTTAAGGCAATTAACCTTATCGTAAAAAGATTCCTCAAGCAACAAACTCTGACTCAGCTACTGGCTTAAACACTGCTTCACCCGATCTGCTCCATTAAAACGGGTCTTTTAACCTTTTCGCCACTGTTTGAACTTTTCCTGGTCGCTAGAAACTCTTGGCGATCAGCTTCTTTCTGGCTTCACGCCTTGGCCATTGTTCTTTGATCTGGGGGTAGAGACGCCTTTCGGATCCTTCTCTACCTCCTTGTGCTTCAGAGCAAGAGACCGGGTGGCTAGGCGTTCTCTTCGAACCTACCTTAGCCACCCTCAGAACTTCTTCCACCCTCTACACCGTACCTGAACTCGTTCGAGACGAGAAGGATTTTATCTTGCCTGAGCTCGCTCATAGGCGAGAAGGTCTTTAACTCGCCTGAACTCGCTCATAGGCGAGGAGGTCTTTTACTCGCCTGAACTCGCTCACAGGCGAGAAGGTCTTTGAATCGTGCCTCTACATTGCCCCAGGGGTTACATCTTCTCGCCCCCAGAAACACGGAGGACTTTTACTTGCCTCTACATTGCCCCGGGGGTTACATCTTCTCGCCCCCAGAAACACTGAGGACTTTCACTTGCCTCTACATTGCCCCAGGGGTTACATCTTCTCGCCCCCAGAAACACTGAGGACTTTCACTTGCCTCTACATTGCCCCAGGGGTTACATCTTCTCGCCCCCAGAAACACTGAGGACTTTCACTTGCCTCTACATTGCCCAGGGGTTACATCTTCTCGCCCCCAGAAACACTGAGGACTTTCACTTGCCTCTACATTGCCCCAGGGGTTACATCTTCTCGCCCCCAGAAACACTGAGGACTTTCACTTGCCTCTACATTGCCCCAGGGGTTACATCTTCTCGCCCCCAGAAACACTGAGGACTTTCACTTGCCTCTACATTGCCCCAGGGGTTACATCTTCTCGCCCCCAGAAACACTGAGGACTTTCACTTGCCTCTACATTGCGCAGGGGTTACATCTTCTCGCCCCCAGAAACACTGAGGACTTTCACTCTTTCTCGCCTGCACTCGCTCGACGGCGAGGAGGTCTTTTACCTGCCTCGGAACGCGCGCGGGCGTCGAGGTCTTTTAACTGGTGCCTCCGATCGCTGACAAACGATGAGGACTTTAGCTTTAACTGGTGCCTCCAATCGCCGTAAGACGATGAGGACTTAAAACTTTTTTAGAAAGCGTACAATATATCTTTACTCGCCTTAAATCACGTATAAGTGACAAGGTCTTTCTTCAAAACCTTTTGGAAAATAGCAAGCATGCAATCTGAAAACGCCTTATACTTCGAAAACTCTTCTTTTACTGGGTGGCCTCATTAAAAACCCTCCTTAGGGAAAAAAGAGTGCCCCCTTCAAACTGTTTCATCAGAGACATTGTAATATAACTTTTGTGTTTGTCTTTACTTACAAAGCTCTTAACTATAGTACAACTTTAGGTGCGTGGCGTTCCAGGTGCGAGGAATCGCCCCTCCTTCCAGCGTCTCTAAGCGGTAGGCGCCGTTCCCGAGCGCCTCGGTTATTCTGAACGGTCCCGTCCACTTGGGCGACAGTTTATTCTCCATCTCGTACTGGTGGGCCTTCCTCATCACCAGGTCGCCTTCTCTAAACTGCCTTGGCATCACCTTCGAGTTATATCTTCGTTCAATCCTCCTCTTCACCGCCTCAGCCTTCAATCTCGCTTCCTCTCTAACCTCATCCAGTAGATCCAGGTTCAGCCTTCTCTCTTCATTCGAGTCTTCCTCTACAAAGTTCTGGAATCTCGGCGAGCTCTCCTGAATCTCTACTGGAATCATCGCATCACACCCATAGACTAGGCTGAACGGGGTCTCATGGGTTCCTGACTGCTCGGTGGTATGGTATGCCCAGACTATACGGGGCACCTCCTCAGCCCAGCTTCCCTTGGCTTTTTCTAGCCTTCTCTTCAAACCTCTCAACAACACCCGATTAGCTTACTCCACCTGGCCATTTGTCTGAGGGTGCTCGACGGATGCAAACACTTGTTGAATTCCCACCCCTTCGCAAAGCTTCTTCAACAGGTGGCTTGCAAACTGAGTCCCATTATCCGACACCAGGCGTTTAGGCACTCCAAACCGGCACACGATGTTCTTCCACACGAAACCTTCGATCTTGTGTGCGGTGATCTGGGCCACTGGTTCTGCTTCGATCCACTTGGTGAAATATTCAATCGCCACCACCAAGTACTTCATCTGCCTGATCGCCAGCGGGAAAGGTCCCAGGATGTCGATTCCCCAGGTATGAAACGGCCAAGGGCTATAGATCGACTTCAACTCCTCGGGAGGCGCCTTATGCCAATCGGCGTGCTGTTGGCATTGTTTGCAACATTGGGCATACTTCTTGCAATCTTCTCTCATCGATGGCCAGTAGTATCCTGCACGGAGAGTCCTCACGGCCAGAGCTCGACCCCCGACGTGGCTTCCGCATATACCTTCGTGGAGCTCCGCCATGATTCTCGTGCACTTCTCGCCATGTATACATTCCAGGAGCGGGTGAGTGAACCCAAACCTGTACAGATCGCCATCGATCAGGGTGTACTTGCTAGAATTCTTCTTTACCTTCCTAGCCTCAGTCGGATCCAGCGGGAGAAGGCCATCTGCCAGGCACCGCTTGTACTGGGTTATCCAAGTGTCTGGCTCATGGGTAGCGCAGACCTGCATCACGTTCACCTTCTCTCCCCGACATGCTCTGATTCTCGGCGATCTCAGAGTTTCTTGCGTCAGGGACTTATGGCTTCTCGCGGCTTTCTCCGTCGACTTGCTTATCTGAAGGACCAGGTGATCTGCCACAAATGCTCTCGGCGTCTTCAGAGTTTCTTGAATCACCGTCCTCTGCCTACCCCCCTTGCCTGAACTGGCGAGCTTAGCTAGCAAGTCAGCTCGGGCATTCTGCTCTCTGGGCACATGCACTACTTCAAAGGAGGCAAAAGAACTCTTCAACTCCTGCACATATTCCAGATAGGCCGCCATTTGTGGATCTTTAGCCTGGAACTCGCCTGTTACTTGCCCTGTGACTAGCAGCGAGTCACTCTTAGCCATCAGCACCCTAGCTCCCATCTCCTTGGCCAGCAAAATTCCAGCGATCAGCGCCTCATACTCTGCTTGATTGTTACTGGCTTTGAAGGCAAACCTCAGAGATTGTTCGATCAGCACGCCGTTGGGTCCTTCCAATATGACTCCAGCACCGCTGCCCTGCTGGTTCGACGATCCATCCACCGAAAGTACCCAGCGGAAATCGTCCCCTTCAACTCGCGTTGCCTCAGATGAGAGCTCGACCACGAAATCTGCAAAGATTTGCCCCTTAATCGGGCCTCGGGGCTCATATTTGATATCAAACTCTGACAATTCTACTGCCCACTTCACCATCGTCAGTCATCACCAGTATTGTGAAGCTATGGAAGTAGTAGCGCAACCTCCTCGCCGAAAATACCACAGCCAGCGCAGCCTTCTCCAGGGCCTGATATCTCGTTTCGGGGCCCTGCAACACCTTGCTCACAAAATAAATAGGCTTCTGAGCCTGACCTTGATCCTGGGCGAGCACCGCACTCACCGCCCTCTCAGTTACAGCAAAATACAACCTGAGAGGGGTTCCCACCAGCGGTTTGCACAGAACCGGCGGGCTCGCCAGATACTCCTTCAGCTTGATGAAAGCTTCCTCGCACTCTTTCGTCCAAACAAACTTATTGTTGCGCCTCAGGCACTGAAAATAGGGATGGCCCTTTTCTCCGCTAGCGGACACGAAGCGGGACAGGGCTGCCATCCGACCTGTTAGTTGTTGAACCTCCTTCACCGTAGCTGGGCTCCTCATCGCCAAGATGGCGGCACACTTATCAGGGTTGGCCTCTATGCCTCTTTCAGTCAAGAGGAAACCCAAAAACTTCCCAGCTTCCACGCGGAAAATACATTTCTCTGGATTCAGCTTCAATCTGAACTTGGCGATCGTCGTGAACAATTCCTCCAAGTCGACAACGTGCTTGCTCTTTTCCGACGAGGTCACGACCATGTCATCGACGTACGCTTGCACGTTCCTTCCCAGCATTGGTGCCAGTACTCGATCCATCAGCCTCTGGTACGTGGCCCCCGCGTTCTTTAGCCCAAACGGCATCACCTTGTAGCAATAGCACGACCTCTCCGTCATGAAGGTTGTCTTCTCTTCATCCATGGGATGCATCTTGATCTGATTATACCCCGAGAAGGCATCCAGGAAACACAGCAACTTACACCCTGCAGCACTGTCAATCAGGGCGTCTATACTTGGTAAAGGATACGAATCCTTTGGGCAAGCTTTGTTCAGGTCGGTGAAATCGACGCACATGCGCCATTTCCCGTTACTCTTCTTCACCAGCACGACATTCGCCAGCCATTCAGGGTACTGGACTTCCCTGATGTGGCCTGCAGCAAGGAGCTTCTGTGTTTCATCTCTAATCGCCTGCCTCCTCTCCTCGTTGAACTTTCTTCTTCTTTGTCGCACTGGTCTCACCAAGTTGTCCATCGCCAGATGATGGCACAAGAAGTCGGGATCAATCCCGGGCATGTCCGAGGCGGACCATGCAAACGCGTCCAGATGCCGCTCAATCACCTTAGCGATCTGGTCCTGGAGCTCGACCTCCAGAGATCTTCCCAGCTTGAAGATCTTTCCCCCGATCTCTTTCTCGAGCCACTGCTCGACAGGTTTTGGCCTGGATTCTCGGGCGATCACCGCCCTGGCGATTCCCTGCTCTCTCGCTTCCTCAGGGGGATTCCGCGCCTCTTCCTCCCCCAGACCAGCGTTTCCCTCCACTAGCTCAGCGTCCACCATCTCCACGTCCCTTCCGACGGTCTCTTCCGCTACCGTCGATCTGGGCTTCACACCGGGAGGTGGGGTGGTTGTTACATAACTCACCGATCTCTTGTTTTTCAGGCTATTCTCATAGCACTTTTTCGCTTCTTTCTGATCAGACTTGATCGTGATCACCACCCCCTCCATAGACGGCAACTTTACCTTCATGTGCCGAGTCGACGGAATGGCGCCTATCCTGTTAAGCGTGGGCCTTCCTAACAGGATGTTGTATGCCGAAGGAGCGTTTACGATGAGGTACTTGATTTTCTCCGTCCTCGAACCAGCCTCATCTGTAAACGTGGTTCTCAACTCAATATACCCCCTGACCTCCACCTGGTCACCAGCGAACCCATACAGGCACCCTCCATAGGGCCTTAGCTGGTCAAGGGGCAACTCCAGCTGCGTGAAAGTCGGCCAGAACATCACGTCTGCCGAACTTCCCTGGTCCACCAGAACTCTGTGGACCTTCCTTCCCGCCGTAACCAACGAAATGACTATGGGATCGTTGTCATGGGGCACAACGTCCCGAAGATCCTGCTTGGTGAACGTAATGTCTACCTCCGGCGAGTGATCTTCAAACATATCCACTGTCATCACCGACCGCGCGTACTTCTTCCTCTGCGATGCGGTGCATCCACCACCTGAGAAGCCTCCTGCAATGGTGTGGATTTCCCCGTGGATAGGCATCTCGTGTTGCTGGGCTTCTCCACCTGCTGGCTGGGAACTCGACGCTCCCCCCGTCCTCCTATCCAGCAGATAGTCATTTAGGAACCCGCTCTTAACCAGATCATCGAGCTGATACCCTAAGGACAAACACGAGTCCAAAGTGTGGCCAAAGCCCTGGTGAAACTCACACCAGGCGTCTGGCTTTGGTCCCAACACCTTGTCGCCCACCTTCTCAGGCGCTTTCAACCTAGCAGATATATTGGGAATGGCGATCAGGTCCGCCAATCCCATAACAAACTTGTGCTTAGGCGGGCGATTGTATTCCCGGCGTGCTGGCTGCTGGTGTCCCTGGCCCCTCCCCTTGTTCCTCCTATCATAAGGATGGCGAGTCCTCTGGTCCTTCCTGGCCGCCGCCGCTGTCTCCAGCACCCTTTGCTGCTGGATCCTGGTCTGGGCGCGTGGCCTAGCGGGAGCCACGCTCCCTCTCTTCTCGGCGACCTCACTCTCGTCGGCGATGTGAGCCACCGCAAGTCGCCTGACCTCAGCAAACGTTGCAGGGTGAGCCCTGATCAAGGCCTCGCAGAATGGTCCTGGCAGCACGCCCTTCTTGAATGCATAGACCAGCATTTCCTCATCTTTGGCCGGCGATCTGACCATCTGCGCTCCAAAGCGATTCAGGTAGTCTCTGAGGGACTCTCCCTGGTACTGCCTTATATCAAACAAATCATAAGACACCCTGGGCAGTGCCTTGTTCACGATGTATTGCTCGACGAAAACCTTCGAGAACTGCTGAAAACTGGTTATGTGACCGTTAGGTAGGCTCACAAACCACTCCAACGCCGTTCCCTGGAGCGTGCTTACGAACATCTTGTAATACACGGCGTCTGACCCTCCCGACAGCATCATCTGAGTATGGAACGTGGTCAGATGGGCCTCTGGATCCTCCACGCCGGTAAAGACAGCCTTGACAGGGACCACGCTCGTAGGAATGGGCGTGTCAGTAATCGCCTGAGCGAAAGGCATAGGAAAAACACGAGGTGGCGACGACGGCGCCACCTCTTCAGCAGAAGAACGCCCTTGCTGCTCCTGAAGAGCTTGACGCAGCTCCTCAGTCACCTTGCTGAGCTCCTCATTCCTGGCGCAAGAGGCGACCAGGTCCTCATGCATTCTCGCCTGCTCTATGCGTGAGGCTTCCACAGTTGCCTGCAACGAACGCATCATCTCTGCCATCTGCGCCATGGTCATGGCAGCGGCGCCTTCAGCAGCGACGGGCGCAACTGGACTTGAGCGATTGCTTCTCATTTTTCTCATGAAACTCAGCGAATCACAGAATGCGGCGAACAACACTTACTTTAGCTACGATTGAGTCAGCGATCAATCGGAAAAACTGTGCGAAACTCCGCGAGAAAACTCAAGAACATCGCAAACCTTCAAAGAAACTTGCAACTTCACCAGAAACCACTGCTCTTCCCACGGACAACCGAACGAGCGAAAGAACTCAACTCCACCGAACAAATTACGCGTAAACAGCAGGAAAACCTCACTTCACCGATCGAAAACCCAAACGAACGGTGTAAAACGCGAATTCACCGAACAAATTTCAAGCAAACAGCGAACGATGGTTGCACCAGCACACAACCACGCAGAAAACTTCGAAAACCTCCAAGAACTCACGCTGTGGATGGGAGCAAGTTTTACACGGCCCCACGGTGGGCGCCTGATGATCCTGCCTGTTGACTAGAACGCTGGAAACTGCCTCGTCAAAGGATCGACGTGTGCACCGCTTCAAATCTCCGTTCCTCTTCGAGATCCACCTCAAGAACCTGCAAAGAAACAGAGCGGCGCCGCTGCGGCCGATCGCACTCCAACGCCCAAGTCAGTGACCGAATCACCAAATACTAAGAGAACAAGAACCGCGCAAATCCTCTCTCACAGTAAGCTCTATAACTCGCAAGCGTAAAGAATGTATTCTGAACGTGCGTACCTCAGAAAGTTCGTTAAGAACTCTTATATACCTGGTTACTTTCTCTCTCCTGGCAGTTACAGACTTGGACACGTGGCTCGCATCTAGTCGTACACGTGCCTTCATCTGGAGCCTCCTTGACTTGGGCGCTGCTTCTACTCTCTCTTTGGCTAAGTTATTTATGCATGGTGCTGCCCAGTACATAGCTAACTTGGGAGTGCGATCTCTACTGGAACTGGCGAGTTAGGGTGCCTTCATACACCTTCCCTGTGGTCTCGCTGGCCGCCTTCATAATCTGCACCACCTTCATCTCTGGCGATGTGCTTGCTCTGGCGATCTCCAATCACTAAGTCGCCTGAGTTTACTTCTGGCGACTTCATCTTTAACCCGATGATCGCCGATTCTGGTATGCTGGAGATCGGAACACGCCAACTTAATAACTGGCGACTTCACGAGCCCCCCCGACTTCCTTCCCTTCTGCCAACCTGGCGCCTTGTCAACACGCCTATACTGTAGCGGGATGCCACGTCATCACTTCCGACTACCAGGGCGGTACAATAATGAAAATAAATTTTGTAAAATCACATTTTGTAAAATTAATTCGCAGAATTGAAAGGCAACGATGAATGTATTTGGAAAAATAGTAGGATTGAAAATGAAAAACAAGATTATGAAACTTTTTTGTGTTACATTATTATTGTAATGAAGAAACACAGGGATGCAATTATGCATTCTAAAGAGACCAAGCATATCTCTCGAAAAGTGAAGTACAAATTTGCAAACCCAAAAGAATATTCATGTGCTGCCTTATTTTCCCCAGTAATGTTGGGTGGCTAAAAACGCAATTAGTTCTTCTACGACCTTGACATGTGTATAGAAAATTACCTAAAATAAAAATAAAGGAAAAGGAATAATATTAAAGAAAATAATTATTAATTGTGTAACGTAAAAGAAGGGCACATATTCTCCTGCTTTTCATAAACAGAAGCATGTGGGTTCCTCTGTACAGGAATCCTAGATCTAACAGTGGTATTGGACAATTATTCCAATTTAATTATGCTATCTCTAACTAGTTCAATTTTTCACTTTACCATACTACCCTTTCTAACTACTAATTGCATATAATTAACCTTATGTTAATTGTTTTAGTTTACAAAATAAGCATTTTAGGATGTGTTGTAGCTTGATTTAAAATTGGACAGCCTAGTTATTAGTTGCTTAAGATATGAAAAAAATATGACAATATTATTTGCAAACCTTCAAATTGACAAGGGTGTATTTTTTTTCCATTACTTAATTACATTTATCAATCAGTTCTTAAACGTGTGTTTTCATTTCTAAAACATCTTACAAACTGTTATAAAAAAATCATTAAATAACAATCAAATTTTTTTAAAAAAATTAATCACTATATTTATTAATTAGTGAAAAAAATTATAAAACTATGTGAAAGAATTTTAAATCAGACAGGTATAATACATTCTTACAAAATACCTTTCTTTTTTCAAAATATTGCTAGTGTTTTTAATTAACTATGCTAATTAAGGTAGAGAGAGAGAGAGGGAGAGTGTTAATTTGTGGGGGGACCCCATGGAGTTTGAATTGGAATCTCACGAGGCCTTGAAAGTTGGAGTCTTTGGGTGAAGTGTTGAAGGGTAGAGAATATTCTAGTGCCACCAGAGTTCAACAACAAAAGTCCAAATATTTATGTTAAAAAATGTTAGAAAAGAAAACCATGATTAGATTATGATTAAGGATTAGGAAAATTAATAGTAAAAGTCAGCCCAGAAGGAGACGACTGCTCAAACTTCCAAAAATTCACTGCCTTTGTCAGCTGCCTGTCTCCTTCCATTTTTATATTAACTTCCTATTCTTTTTTTCCTCATTATGACCACCATCTACTATATTTCTATTAACTCAAACACTAGGCTAAATTGTATTTATTTTTTATAATTCACGTTGATTAGAGATATTGATTAGAGATGAAAACAATTCATTTTATATAAGTGGATTTAAGGGGTGCAAACCTCAATCTCATAAGCTGATTTTATGAAATTGAGTTAGGCTTAAAATCAATTTTGTAATAGTTTTTAGTATATATCTATGAATATAACTATATGAATTTATTTTCATAAACTTTGTTTAATAGTTTCAATCTTATATATATAAAAGATTTTTCAAAATAGTAGCCGTATTTATCATCTATTGCATTCCTTCAAGAAAAAAATTTATATATATAAACGAGAAGAGGTAATGGACTAATTTAAGAAAACAGTTTTTGGAACTAAATTTAACTAAATAAAAGTTAAAAGTAATAAATACTTTCAAAATCATGTGAATCTACATTAAATATAGTTAGTTTAATTTTTTTGTTAAAAATTTTTATATTAGATATCATTAGACAACCTGACATTTTAGCTAGACTGACATCACATCTCAAATAACTAGTTAGTTTAGTTTTAATATAATATAAATATAAAAAAATATTATAACATTCAGTATAAGAAAATTATTAAAAAAATAATTTTAGAAATTAAAATAATTAATTATTATTTGACTAAATTAGAAACCATTTTATTCACTAAAAAAATATTGATATATAAAATAGTTTCTATTATGAATAAAAATTTATAAAATAGTTTCTAAATTGATATCTAACCGATGAACTACTAAAGATTTTAGTTATTTACTATTTTATATTCTAAATTAGTTTATATTAATTTTTTGCAAATTAATTTAAAATATAGAATATTAGTAGCTAAAATCTTGATAACTAATTTATATATCAATTTAGAAACTATTTTATAAATTTTTATTAATAATAAAAAATACTTTAAATACCAATAACTTTTTAGTATCTAAATAATATCTAGTTTAATGAATATAGTGACTAAATATTTTTATCTCTAAAATTTGGTTGTAATCTAATGATTTTTTTTATAGTGATTATTACATTACTTAATGAGTTAACTTATACATAAAATATTAAATTTAGTAAGTAAAATAAAATTTATTTACTAAATGATGGTATATTTTCTTACTCCCCAAATGAATTTCAATTGGATTTAAATGCCAAAGAAAGAGAGGGGGGAAAAAGAAGCATAGCGTTGAGGGTAAGCAAACTTCTTCCCCCTTTTTTTCTTCCTTTCGTGGTGGTATGGTTGACGATAGTGGGAAACTTTTGTTTCATTGATGCCTCCCTCCCATGGTCATCTTATAGTACTATATACCTTATTCATAAATGAACTAAAAAAAGCTATGTTCAGCCATTTTTCTTAACAATCAATGTGTTCTCTCTATAAATAAATGTTTATTATTAGAAAAATCATAGTTTTGTTTTTGCTTTTCTAAGCATTATATATATACATTAATACTCAGGTTAAAACATTTCCAGCTAACTAAGTTAAAACCTTTATTTAAAAGAAAAAGAAACAGTACGTTAAAGATGCTGAGAAAAAGCTAAAAAGTAAAAAACTGGTAGAAGAAAAGATAAGAAGTTTCATATTTGCAAGTTCATGTTAAGAAACTGATTACAAGTATGCCACACAATGACGTGATGACAGTAATAGTAAATGATAAAATATACAGAATCGATAGAATAAGAACAATAATATAAGAGTTATGGTTTGAACATAGAAACGTACAACGCATAAATATTTAAAAACATAAAATCCATTAATAAGACTAGAAATTGAGTGAAGTGAGACACGGTCATGTTATGATCTGGACGATTATTCCCTTTTCTGTGTGTTATTTTCGTCGTTTCCTTTGGATTTTCCTTTCCCTACACAGTTTGAGGAGTGCATGATCACGCGTGCATGGCTGTTTTCTAAGAATAGTTCAAAACAATGAACAGGGTAGCTTTATATCTAGCTGTTTCATGTTCATAATGTTTCCTTTCAGTCCTGTGGCATGCAATTGGTGTATTTCAATATATGGTATCTAATAACTACACCTGATCAATCTTCAACGTGACAAATGACCAGCACTTTCGTTTTCACCAGGTTCAAAAGAGACTCAATCTATGTTTTGCCTTTTGTGAAACATCAACGTTAAATTAATAAGGAAAGGTGTTTGTCACTGAGAAAGGCTTCGCTTTCCAAGTCACACTCATCACACATGATTTTTCTCTGCGGGATAGAACCTCTGATTTAAGTAACTGTAGTTTCAAGATTTCAGGCTGTCATATTAATCTAGCAGCACATGAGCACTTATGCAGAAAAAACTGCTTCATCAATAACAAGTTCTGTAGAAGCATGGTTATGTAACCTTATCTATAAAGTATGACCAAGGTAAAATTGTATGCCATCGACTTTTTTTTATAGGTTGTGTATTTTTGTCAGAAACAATTATAATATATATATGTTATTTTTGTTAGTATCAATTGGAATTTTATACTATTTAATAAATTAAAATAGTATTGTGAATTAATTCAATACTGCATCAACTTAAGGATCCACGAAAATCCTATCTTGAAGAACAAAAGTTTGGCATTGAGAAAAGACGTTTCAAATGTGATTCACATTGTAAAGTGTGTAAATTGTGTTGAATGAATAAAACAAACAGATCCTTAAATGGCGGTGCCAAATTAAGTTTTTCCTCTTTTTTTTTTTTATTTCAATTCGAATGGAGACATCTACAGAACATTGTATAATTATTTTGGTGGTGCAACAAAATGTTCTAAGGTGAATAAACTTAAAAGAAAAGAATAATATGTTTCTTTCAAATCCATAATTTTCCACACTGTTTCAAGGGTGTTTAACACCTAAATTAATTGCTGATAAAAAAAAAACTTAAATTAATTTCGATGGATTCGCCTTTTGCAATAAGATTTAGGCTGGCGTATTTTTGGGAATAAGTTTGGATTGCATTTCAATTACTCGTCCTAATTTACTTTTAATATCTTTTTATTTTCTGAATAGATTAAATTAAGAGGGATACTTTTAATTTCTTATAGTTATTACTTTAAAATATACATTTTAAATTACTATTATGATAATAAAGTAGATTTTACTAATGACGAGTAGAGATTAACTTTTTCTTTAACAAAATATATATAATTAAGTCTAATGCCACCTCGTTTCGAAACAAAATATATATATACTAAAAAAATTAAATAAAGACTAATTTTAAAAATTAAAAATAATTAAATATTATATTAAATAAATTAGATATTATTTTATAAATTAAAATAATTATTAATATTTAAAATATTTTTTTTATATTAAATAAATAATTTTTAAATTAGTATTTAATTAGTTATTAAAGTTTTAACTATCAAATAATTAGATTCTAAAATTAATAGTGAACTAGATACCAATTTATAAACTATTTAAAAAGAATAAAAACTATTTTAAATATAAATAATTTTTTTAGTATGTAAATAATATTTAATATAGTTAATATAATAATTAATTATTTTTGTTTCTAAATTAATTTTTATTTAATTATTATTTTTATTGTATAAATAACTTGTATACATCTTGTGACAACTATACTAGTGCATACATAGTTTTACACATGCTAGTTAATTCTACCTACAATCTTGTTAGGAAGGACAAAGAGGTGGTTTCTTCGTCGGTTTTTGGTATGCTTTGGGAGTGCAAGGCAATACCCTCTGCTGGGCTTATGGCTTGGAGGTTGTTGGAAAATAAACTTGCTACCAGGGTAGATTTAAGCAGAAGAGGGGTGTTAGTAGAAAGCTTGATGTGTTGTTTGTGTGGGAAGGAGGAAGAGTCTTGTGGTCACTTGTTCTTCGGGTGTAGCTTTGCTTGGCGAGTTTGGAGTTTATGTTTTAGATGGCTTGGGGTTTTGTTCGTATCACACATCGAGCCGAAGGCTAACTTCGTTCAATTTAGGATGAGTCCCCCTTTTGGGTCAGTTAAGTTTTGGAACACAATCTAGGTCGGGGTGGTTAGTGAGATTTGGAATCACAGGAATCAAATAATTTTCAAAAAATGAGTGGTTGACATGGATGAAGTTTTTGTTTTGGTTCAAGTTAAGGTATGGGCTTGGGTTTCTACAAAAGCCCGGTTTGCATCATTTTCTTTTTCTGATTGGTGTCTGGAACCTATGGAGTGTATGAGGTTAGTTTCTTGATGTTTTTGCTAGGAGTAGTAAGAGATGGCTTTTTTAGTTAGTTTTGGTGGTGCTTAGGTCTAGTTTGATGCTTGAGTACCGTGTATAAGGGTTGAACCACCCCTGAAGTGGTTCCTATTTATTTATTTTTTATTGCCGATAAAAAAAACACTCATTCAATTGGTTAATCAATTCTTACACATAAGGCTAACAAACTCTACTTAACTTCCCATACTCTTAAATTTTAGTGAAATTATATGATCTTTTTAATGTTTAAGTATTTTTTTTATAAAAGTACACTTACAACTAAAAAATATAATGATGGATGAAAACAACTTATAATGATAATTTTAAATTGTGATTGATTATATCATTGTTAAAAGTTAAACAATATGAAATAATTATTACTACTATAGAGAATTATGAAAAAAAAAATTTCATAATTCTAATGATAATAAAAAATAATAATTTCATAGGAACATAGTGATGACATAATTTTTTTCTTGTGGAGGTTTCATAGCAGCACAATCTTTTTTTTTTCATGAAGTTATTATCATTTTTCTTTTCGTGGAGGTTTTTTTTTTATCAGCAAAGAATGAATAAAATAAAATGAGACACTTAAGTGGTGTCTCAACCCTTATACTTCTTGTGGAGGCGTAATAGTAATAACAACAACAAAATCATAATAGTAACAAGACAATCTTCTTCCCCTTCTCATGGAGGCACAACACCATTGGTATAATAAAGATAATTATTGGTGATGACGCATTGGACTACAAAGAGCTTTGAAACTGTGAAGAAAAATATAACAAGCATAAATAAGTAAAAGAACATTTTTTGGGGATATATCATAACAAAAAAATCCATTTTTGTGACCACATTTTTTGGTCGCTAAAACTCATAAATCAGTCGTAAATATATTTAGCAACCAAGATAGTAACCAAAACTATATGGTACGAAAACCCTCATCACAAAGCAGTTAACGACCATTTATTAATTTTGTCGCAACAAGTTTGTCATCCCAAGTATAAGAGATCAATTTAACAACACAAAATAATTGGTAAATTTGGACTCTAATTCAGTGGCATAGATAAAATAATATAGTAACGCATTGTTTCAATCACTAATGGAGTCAAATTGTTATTTAAATTAGAAAAAAATTGTGATTAATTCAGTGACTAAATTAGAAACAATTAGCAACAAATATTTTTTGGTCGCTAAATACTAGTTTTAGAAACTTTAACAACTAAAACATCAGTCGTTAATTTTATGTACAATACTTTGACATAATTTTAAATATTATTTTGACCTTCTTGTAAACAATTTTTTTGACCTGCTTATAAATGCTACAAAATTTAATCATGCTAAATAACAATCAACTCTAGTATATAATATAGTAAATAGTAGAATAAAAATTGATCCGATCGGTCATCGGTAGTCGATGACGTCAGCATCAGAGAACCACGTGGACCACTTGCAGGGTGACACGTGGACCAGGTGGCAGAGAGGTCAGGGGGACGATCGCCAAGAGCGGTGATCGGTGGTCAGTAACCAAGTGATCACCGACAGACCAGGCGGCAGAGAGGTCGGGGGACAGATCATCCAGAACGGTGATCGGTGGTCAGTAGCCAAGTGGCCACCAACAGACCGGTTCTCAGACTAACGCCTGAAGGCAGAACGCGAAGAAACGAATAAACACTGATCAGTCATCGGGTGTATTGTCATCGGGGTCTCGTGTTACACGCAGTTAAACTGGGACTGAGGTTCCCAGCGAGAGCGTTACGCATGGATCTCGCATGAGCACACCTCAGGGAATCATGCACGAGAATGGCCTGAGGGAACTAGTAAACCAGTCAGTGATTGGTGATTCCCTCAACCCACTACGTGCGTGGCATCGTGAAGGGTAAGTCGCCTACACAGAGAGCAACGTCTGGTGAGTGTGCCTAGACCAGCCACACCCGATGTTCTCCTAAGAGTATGCGATTTACCCAGATAAGAGAGATATCCTAAGTTACTCCGCAAGGGCGTGACTTGGGCACACAAAGAGAAGCGCTAGAGCCCTTCCAGTAAATGACACGTGGGTGGTTAGATGTGAGTTGCAGGCCTCCACGTGTCATCTTCTGAGAGGGGTGCGGTCCAGACAAAAGAGCACTCCGTACCACTAAAGGTACAGACAGGCGCAGCCAAGCGCAGAGACGCGCAGACATACACAGACTCTCACGCTCCCACTGCTGATTCTGAAGGTACGCTTTCTCTGAAAAGCATAACAAGTTTCTGACACATGCCAGAAAAGCATAACAGAATGCTGTTATGCCCAGAAGCAGGGAAAGAGACATAAAAGAGAGAATCAGGGTGAGAGTGAGGGGATACGAAAAACAGAGAGCAAGAGTTTTTCACACACACTACTAGTTTTCTAGTCTTTGGTGGTTCTGTGGACTAACTTGATCGTCGGAGTGCAAACGGCCGCTAGAGGCACCGTCTGTGTGTTTTGCAGGTCACGTTTGGAGATCCAAGAGAAGGTTCTGAGGGTGATCCTGTAGAAAACGCCAGTCGCGTAGGTGGGACCAAGAGTGCTGTGAAGCGATTCCTCCACGTTCGAGTTGCCGGCAGGATCATTTGGCGCCCACTGTGGGGCTCGAGTGAATCGTTGTCCCATATATACCGCAGTGTTAAAGACTTACCAGAGTCTTATCAGTTTCGTTGATAGAGAAAGATGCCTAGAAACAGACAACCATCACCTGCGCCATCCGCTGACGAAGGAGCTGTGACAATGGCGCAGGTCCTGGAAATGGTGCGCACGCTGCAGGATAACGCCGCAGCGTCAAAGGTTGAACAAGAGAGGATGCAGACGGAGCTAGCTGCGTCGCAAAGCAGGAACGACGAGCTGAATCGCGTCAACGAGGAGTTGAGAAGGACGCTGCAGGCGCAGAGGGAACACGTGGTTGACGAAAGGGTGTCTAGGATGCCCTCACCTCCAAGAGCGTTCCCCATGCCTTTCTCCCCTGAGATCATGGGAACCATGGTGCCTCCCAACCTGGTGGGGGTCAAGGCATCGTTCAAGGGGGTAGAAGACCCGGAGGCGCATCTGACGGGGTTCCACACCCAGATGATGTTGTCTGGGGGTTCAGACGCTGTCTACTGCAAAATGTTTATGAGTACGCTCAGCGGAATCGCCATGGAGTGGTTCGTAAGCCTACCAGAAGGACACATCACGTCTTTCTCTCAGTTCTCGAAGCTCTTCACTGAGCAATACATCGTCAACAAGGCACCTGCAGTGGTGTCCTACGATCTGTTCGACGTGCGCCAATACCAAGGGGAGTCGCTGAAGGACTACCTCAACCGCTTTGGGGCACAAGTTGTTAGATTGCCCAGCAAAGATGAAGATATGCTGGTGCACGCGTTCAAGAAGGGAGTGCTGCCTGGCCCCTTCAACGAGTCTCTCATCAGGAGCCATCCCAGCACCTTTGCAGAGATCCGACGACGTGCGGTGGCGCACATAGTGGCAGAAACAGAGGTTTCTAAGAAGAGAGGAAGTGCTGCACCACCCAGACCGGGTGGAGGGCAAGGAAAGCCACAACAAGCAAGGGTGCATGAGGCCAAGGAGGGGAAGAAGGTGCGGGAAAAACCTCGTCCCTATGCACCAGGCAAAGACCAGAGCAGGGGGCGTGCAAGGGAGAATAACGCACCCCCGAGATACAACTTCATGGTAGGATTGGCGGATCTCATTGCCCTTCCTGCTGTAGCAGCAAGACTACGAGTACCAGAGAAGACAGATAAGGTACTTGGAAGGAAGAAGAATGAATGGTGTGAGTTTCATCAGGCCTTTGGCCATACACTTCATTTCTGTTTGGCGTTGGGACACCAACTGGCAGAGTTGGTGAAGTCTGGTTTCCTAGCAGATTACCTACGTGAGCCGCAGGGTGATCGCGCGTCAGGATCCCAGATCGAAGAACAACAGCATGAAGTCCCTGTGCATGGGGAAGTGCAGACGATCGCGGGAGGCTTCTCTGGTGGGGGATGCACAGCTTCACAAAGAAGGAGATACGCTCGATCGGTGATGGCGGTAGATGCAGTGAATGAGAGTCATTACCCTGAAGTGGACATTATCTTCAGGAAAGCTGACCTACGGGACGTTGTCCCGCACGACAACGACCCTGTGGTCATTTCTCTCATCACAGCAGGAAGACGAGTGCATAG
Source organism: Phaseolus vulgaris (assembly GCF_000499845.2). NCBI lineage: Eukaryota > Viridiplantae > Streptophyta > Magnoliopsida > Fabales > Fabaceae > Phaseolus > Phaseolus vulgaris. The sequence continues at coordinate 22,309,810 of NC_023749.2, forward strand.
AGTACTCGTAGATCAAGGAAGCTCGGCGGATGTCATGTTCTGGCCAACATTCAATAAGCTACAGTTATCCCCTGACCAGCTAAGACCGTATACTGGTTGTCTCTACGGTTTTGCGGGGGATCAGGTAGAGGTGCGGGGATACATCGAGCTGAGGACAACGTTCACTGACGGAACAACAGCCCGCACTGAAAAGATAAAGTACCTGGTGGTGAACGCCCCTTCTGCGTACAATGTCCTGTTGGGGAGGCCAACACTCAATAGACTGGGCGCAATACCATCGACAAGGCATATGAAGTTGAAGCTGCCGTCGATGGAGGGGACCGTGATAACCATCAAGTCGGATCAGGCTGAGGCAAGACGCTGTTATGAGAACAACTTGAAGCAAAAGAGAAGTGTGTGCCACGTCACCACAAAACCACCACCAGGCGTGCGCGAAGAGCGATCGGTGGTCAGGGAGACACGGGGCGCTCAGAGGATGGAAGATGCTGCGGTGGGGGGCTCCCAGGTAGCCCAAGTTGAAGAAGAAGAGGAAGGCGCGATCACTCCTCGCGAGTCAGGGATCGCGAGGACGGTCATCGCCAGTGAGAGAAGGCCCCACCCAGCTGAAGGATGGGTCGAAGTGGACATCGGGGGAAGAAAGTTCAAGTTAGGGGGATCCCTCGCTGAAGAAGAGCGAAGGCTGATCATGGGTGTGATTGAGAAGCACATGAATGCCTTTGCGTGGTCAGCATCCGACATGCCAGGGATCGACCCCGATTTCCTCTGCCATCGTCTGTCGATGGACCCCATGGTTCGACCTGTGCGACAGAGGCGAAGGAAATTCAACGAGGAAAAGAGGAAGGTGATCCACGACGAAGCGCAGAAGCTCCTTGCCGCAGGGCACATCAGAGAAATCTAGTACCCCGAGTGGCTAGCGAATGTGGTACTGGTTCAAAAGGCAAGCGGCAAGTGGAGAATGTGCGTGGACTTCACTGACCTCAACAAGGCGTGCCCCAAGGATTCTTACCCTTTACCCAGCATAGATGCTCTAGTTGATAGCGCCTCGGGGGGAAAGCTACTCAGTTTCTTGGACGCTTTCTCGGGGTATAACCAGATCAGGATGCACCCAATGGATGAATGCAAGACTGCGTTTATGACCGAACGGTCGTGCTATTGCTACAAAGTCATGCCATTCGGGTTAAAGAACGCGGGGGCTACCTACCAGCGGCTCATGGACAGGGTGCTCTCGCCCATGCTGGGAAGGAACGTACACGCCTATGTAGATGATATGGTGGTTACGTCCGAAGAGAAGAAGCATCATGCAGCTGATCTGGAAGAGCTATTCACCACCATTGCCAAGTACAGGCTGAAGCTCAACCCTGAGAAATGCATTTTCGGTGTGGAGGCTGGGAAGTTCTTGGGTTTCCTCTTGACAGAGCGGGGAATCGAAGCTAACCCGGAGAAGTGTGCGGCGATCGTGGCAATGAGGAGCCCAACGACGGTGAAGGAGGTGCAGCAGCTCACCGGTCGCTTGGCAGCTCTGTCCCGATTTATGTCCGGGGAGAAAGGTCACCCATACTTCCAGTGTCTCAAACGCAACAACAGATTTCTTTGGACACAGGAGTGCGAGGAGGCCTTCATCAAGTTAAAGGGGTATCTGGCGAGCCCACCAGTCTTGCGAAAACCTCAGGTAGGCATCCCTCTTCGTCTATATTTTGCTGTGACGGAGAGAGCAGTCAGCTCGGTCCTGGTGCAAGAGCAGGACCAGGTCAGAGGCCTGTTTACTTCGTGAGTAAAGCGCTGCAAGGCCCTGAAACAAGGTACCAAGCCCTCGAGAAGGCTGCTCTGGCGGTGGTGTTTTCAGCCAGAAGACTCAGGCATTACTTCCACAGCTTCACAGTGGTGGTAATGACTGATCTGCCTATCCAGAACGTATTGAAGAAACCTGATGTAGCAGGCAGGATGGTCAAATGGGCAGTAGAATTGTCAGAATTTGATATTCAGTACGAGCCCCGAGGATCGATCAAGGGGCAGGTGTTCGCGGACTTTGTAGTCGAGCTATCATCAATCGCGACACCTGCAGAAGGGCTAGATTTCCGATGGGTGTTATCGGTGGATGGCTCCTCTAATCAGCAGGGAAGCGGCGCTGGAGTCATCCTGGAAGGACCAAATGGGGTACTGATCGAGCAGTCCCTCCGCTTTGCCTTCAAAGCTAGCAACAATCAGGCGGAGTATGAGGCCCTGATCGCAGGAATGTTGCTAGCAAGAGAAATGGGAGCAAGAAATCTGCTGGCCAAGAGCGATTCGTTACTGGTCACCGGGCAGGTTACGGGGGAGTTCCAAGCAAAGGATCCCCAGATGGCAGCCTACCTGGAGTATGTGCAGCTCCTGAAGACGTCCTTCACCGAGTTTGAGTTAGTGCACGTGCCAAGAGAGCAAAATGCCCGAGCAGATCTGCTTGCCAAGCTGGCTAGCTCAGGCAAGGGGGGGAAGCAGAGGACTGTCATTTAGGAGACCCTGAAGGTGCCGCGCGCGTTCGTATCTGACAACCAGGTGCTTCATGTATACAAGTCAATGGAGCGTCTAACGATCGGTCATCGGTCGTTGACCCAAGAAACGCTAAGAGCACCGAGGGTGAGATCGCGACCCTCAAAGACCGATGAGTTGATGGAGGTCCATGCGGAGAAGGAACCCGACACCTGGATGACGCCATACCAGCTATACTTAGAAGATGGTGTACTCCCGCTCGATCTGGCAGAGGCAAAAAGAATAAAGAGGGGTTCAAGTAAGTTCACTCTTATAGATGGAAGCCTATTTAGATTTGGATTTTCTCACCCTGTGCAGATCTGTGTACACGGCGAGCAATGCATCAGACTCATGTCTGAGCTGCACGAGGGGGTGTGCGGAAGCCACGTAGGTGGTCGAGCTTTGGCAAGTAGAGTACTCCGCGCGGGGTACTACTGGCCAAAGCTGAAGGAAGATTGCATAAGGTTTGCTCAGCGATGCAAACAGTGTCAACTACATGCAGACTGGCACAAGGCACCCCCTGAGGAGTTGAGGTCCATCCATAGCCCGTGGCCATTCCATACATGGGGGATTGACATCCTAGGACCCTTTCCCCTGGCGACAAGGCAGATGAAGTTCCTCATCGTGGCCATCGAGTATTTCACCAAGTGGGTGGAGGCAGAGCCAGTCGCACACATCACCGCGCAGAAAGTCGAACACTTTGTCTGGAAAAACATTGTCTGCCGCTTCGGAATACCCAAGAGGCTGGTTTCCGACAATGGCACCCAGTTCACAAGTCATCAGCTGAGGAAGATGTGTGAAGAGTTAAAGATACAACAAGTCTTCGCTTCAGTGGAGCACCCACAAACCAATGGGCAGGTGGAGTCAGCAAATCGAGTGCTGCTCAGGGGGCTGAAGCGAAGACTAGACAAGGCCAAAGGAGGCTGGGCAGAGGAGGTCCCCAGAATTGTATGGTCTTATCACACCACCCCACAGTCCAGCACCCATGAGACACCTTTCAGCCTTGTCTATGGGACAGACGCCATGATTCCTGTGGAGATACAGGAGAGCTCCCCCAGGTTCTTGAACTTCGTTGTTGAAGAGTCCAACGAAGAGCGTAAAGTGAATCTGGATCTGCTAGACGAAGTGCGAGAAGAGGCCAGAGTCAGTGCTGAAGCTGTGAAGAGAAGAGTAGAGCGGAGGCACAACTCTAAAGTGAGGCCCAGGCGCTTCCGGGAAGGTGATCTGGTGATGAGAAAGGCGCATCAGAATGACATGCAGAACAAGTTATCCCCAAAGTGGACAGGCCCGTACAGAGTGGTGGAGACATTGGAGAACGGAGCCTATCGCCTAGAGACTTTGGAGGGAGGAGCAATCCCCAGAACGTGGAACGCCACCCATTTAAAATTTTATTTCAGTTAAAGTTGTACAGTAATGGCGTTCTCGCGCTAAAAGATACATGATTTGTATGTGGTGGAAACAGTTGAACAGACAAGGGGGCACTCTTTTCCCTAAGGAGGGTTTTTAACGAGGCCACCCAATTAAAGAAAAATTTCCAGCATATCAAGTGTGCTCAAGTATTAAAGTTGAAATCCTCCTTGCCCCAGGTGCAAGTGCAGGTGATTGGTTGGGCCCTACTTGCCCTAGGCGCAAGTACTGGCACCGATCTAAGTCTTCCTCACCCCAGGAGTGAGCGTAAGCAGTTAAAGGTTTGAAAAGCCAGGGGTGCTAGTAAGACCAAGGGAGGGAAAGGAAAGGTTTTGACAAAACGTCCTTACCCACTTGGCATGCACCAATATTGGCCCAGTAAGACTCTTAGTCCGAAACCCTTCTCACCCCAGGAGTGAGGCAGGGAACGAGCGACTCAACCCGCCAAAGGGTGATGACCTTGGGGAAAGTAAGAGGGGTTAGCGAGAAACACTTTTCTTTCCCCAAGACGAGGCATCACCTTGAGCGATCGATGTCAAAGTCCTCTATGCACTTAGCGCTAGAGAGACAGAGAAAGCTAAGTAAAGACTAAAGAACGACCACTGATGAGTCATCTGTAATTGGCTAGTGGTGCAAAGCAGCGCACGAGGACTGTTAAACACCAAGCTGAGGGAATAGCCAGTCGTGATCAAGTAGAAGCGAAAGAATAAGAGAAGCAGATCGCGCTAAGCCTAAGCTGGTTAACACTTAGTCGTGCGCAAAGTGAAAGACGAAGCTCAAGATCGCGCTAAGCCTAAGCTGGTTAACACTTAGTCGTGTGCGAAAAGAAAGGTAAAGCCCAAGATCGCGCTGAACCTAAGCTAGCTAACAGTTAGTCGCGCACATAAAGATAAGTGAAGTTCAAAGAAAATGCAAAAGAAGAAACTTATGCAAGAAAAGAAGCATTGAGATATTACATTCGTAGCCAAGTCTTATACAATTTTAAAGTACAAAGAAAAGTTGTGCAGAGGATAAATTTACAGAGAAGAGAAAGGTTTAAGGGGCAGGAGGGATGAGCTTTCCATCCACCACTTCATGGTAGATGCTGAACTGCGAGAGGTCCAGGTCTGGGAGAACGCATCTGATTTGCTCGAGTGCTAGCTCGAATCCATCTGTAAGGGCATCAGCACCCACGTTCATCAAATCAGCCTTCTCCACCTCCAGTTCTTGCTTTGAAGCCTCCGCAGCATCTCTCTCAGTGGTGACGGCAGCAAGGGAGGAGGCAGCTTCAGACAGTTTGCCCACCACCTCCTCAAGTCTCTTCTCCCCAGCAGCAGCTGGTTCTTTGGTGGACTCGAGCTCCCCCAATAGCTGAGTGTTCTGTTGGCGCAGGGAGGAAGTCTCGGCCTTAAGCTCCACCACCTCGCAGTCCAAAGAGCTCACCATCTGCCCCATCAAGATCTCCGTCTTGATGGTCTCTTGGACCTGCGCTAGGTATTCCCTCCTAGCCTTCTCCACCATGCCCCGCATCAGTTCAACGGACCCTTGAGCAGCTTCGAAGTCACTTCGCAGTGACTCCTTGTCGTGCTCAAGTTCCTTCACCCTCTTCTCCAGGGCTATTTGCTTGCGATGCTGGGTGGAGAATTCTAGAGAGAGCACCACCTGCCTTGCCAGGTGCATGTTAACCTCATCACCATTCCACTCGACGAGCTCCCGGTTACTTATGAGCTGTCGAACTAGGGTGATGACCCTGCTGAAATTCTCGTGGGTGGCCCCAGAAGCGCTTGGGCGCGAGCTAGACCCACCACATTCAGCAGTGGCGGTAGGGATTGGCAGCAGTGGTGGTGGTGCACCCCCAGTTTGGGCAGAAGCACCCCCAGCAGGATGAGCGGATGGACCAGGTGATTGGCCTGCTGGGAGGGAAGATGGCAGTTTGGTAGTTGGAGGCAACTGCTGGCCTGGAGAAGGAAGGTTGATGGGTTCAGAGGCAGTTTGAGCGCAGGGAGGAGGGGAAGATCCTTCCTCTACTTCCACCACCTCAATCTCTCCAGGCTGGAGAGATGAGGCCCCCTCGACTGCTGCTCTCTTCCTCTGGCGGTGTACAAGAGGAGAACCTGAGCTCTCCTCTTCAGTTGAAGCAGCAGCAGCAGCAGCAGTTGAAGTGGAAGCCTTCACCAGCCTTTTCCTTTTCTTCCCTTGCTCGGGGCCTCCAGCTGGCGCGACCGAGAGTGGGGGGGCTGCGATGGGCTCAGTTGTAGAGGAAGAGGAGCCAGTGCCCTTGGCTCCCCTACGTTTGGGAAGCTCTAGTAAAGCTAGCTTCCTGTCCTTCCCCGACATTGAGTCTGCATAGATGGAAAAAGGAAGAGTTAGATGACCAAGGTATGCAAGTAAGTTAAAAAACACATAAAAGCATGCATGGAAAGGTGCAGGTATCCTAAGAGGGAAATGAAGGGCTACCTATATACTTCTTTAAGGCCACCACATCGAACTCGTCTTTGATGAGACGAGCAGAATTGTACTTGGCCCCCAGGAGCAGCCCGCACAGCTCGCGCTCATAAGGGGCCATAGCTTCGAGGTCCCTGGATTTCTTGAACTCAACTCCAGGAACCCAGTAGAGGGGGTACCCCTCGAGCAGACTTGGACTTTGAGGGGTAGCAGATATCATGTAGAATCTGCCCTTCCAATCTTTGAAGGATTCGTTCAGGCTGACCCAGGACCTGTCCCCAGGGTTCTTCGCTTCGAAGAAGTAGAGGAACACGTCCACAGAGGCGTTGTGCCCGAAATAGCTGCAGAGGATTTGAAATGCCCGGATGAAGGCCCAGGCATTTGGATGGAGTTGGCAGGGCGCGACGTTTAGCTCCATCATCAGCTCCTTTTCGAAGAAGGTGAAAGGGAGACGCAGCTTCAACCTCTTGAAGATAGCGGAGTAGACAAAGACGAAGGGCACCCCATTGGTGGCCCTTTCATCCGCGCAGATAGGCATCCCTCGAGGAGGGATGCAGATTTGAATGTTGAAGTCATTCTCCCTGTCGAAGGAGCAGGAAGGCTCATCAGGATTGCGACTTAGCAGGGACTTAAGATGGCCCTCGGGCAGTAGAGTGGAGGTTTCAGCGAGCAATGCCAGGGGAGCCCATTCGTAGACCCTGGCATTGTCGTGGAAGGAGGTAGCCACAGGCGGTGGTGGAGCTGGCGCACTCGCGGAAGGCTGTGCACCAGAAGAAGAGGCAATGATGCGCGCAGTTTGTTTCAAGCGAGCCATCGTGAGATAGCTGCAAATGGAGAAAAAACGAAAGGGTCAGAATGAATGGAAGAAGAGGGAATGATGAATGTTTCGGTGAAAACAGAGAGGGGAAAGGAGAAGGAGATGCCCAGGTGAAAAGAGAAAGAAGAAGAAGCAGAAGTCAGAGCGAGGGCATGAAAAAACCCTAGCGCGGGTTCGAGAGAGGGAAATAGAGAAGATGAATGCATGATAACCAGAATGATAAATGCAATCGGTAAAGATGACCAAAAAGGGGCAGGGAGAAGAAAAACCATACCTTTGGATGATCGCAAGAGTTTGGGAAGCAGAGAATTTGAAGAAAGATGGGTGCGCAAAGGAGAAGTTCGCAGAGAGTCTGGGAGTCGAATGAAGAAGATGGAGGAACAGTGAAAGGGCGCGCCAATTTGAATAAGAGAAGCGCTAGCGACGCACAGCGCTGGCCGTTGATGGGGCCACGTGTCGCGAGATTAAGAGAAGAAGTCCAAACGTTAAAGAAGTAGCACGTGAGGTGGCACGTGAGGCGGCCCCACTTGCCACGTGGACTGAGGGCACGACCACTTAGTCTCTTCGCTGAGAACGAGTTCTCGACTCGAGACTGGGGGGCTTGTGATCCGATCGGTCATCGGTAGTCGATGACGTCAGCATCAGAGAACCACGTGGACCACTCGCAGGGTGACACGTGGACCAGGTGGCAGAGAGGTCAGGGGGACGATCGCCAAGAGCGGTGATCGGTGGTCAGTAACCAAGTGATCACCGACAGACCAGGCGGCAGAGAGGTCGGGGGGCAGATCATCCAGAACGGTGATCGGTGGTCAGTAGCCAAGTGGCCACCAACAGACCGGTTCTCAGACTAACGCCTGAAGGCAGAACGCGAAGAAACGAATAAACACTGATCAGTCATCGGGTGTATTGTCATCAGGGTCTCGTGTTACACGCAGTTAAACTGGGACTGAGGTTCCCAGCGAGAGCGTTACGCATGGATCTCGCATGAGCACACCTCAGGGAATCATGCACGAGAATGGCCTGAGGGAACTAGTAAACCAGTCAGTGATTGGTGATTCCCTCAACCCACTACGTGCGTGGCATCGTGAAGGGTAAGTCGCCTACGCAGAGAGCAACGTCTGGTGAGTGTGCCTAGACCAGCCACACCCGATGTTCTCCTAAGAGTATGCGATTTACCCAGATAAGAGAGATATCCTAAGTTACTCCGCAAGGGCGTGACTTGGGCACACAAAGAGAAGCGCTAGAGCCCTTCCAGTAAATGACACGTGGGTGGTTAGATGTGAGTTGCAGGCCTCCACGTGTCATCTTCTGAGAGGGGTGCGGTCCAGACAAAAGAGCACTCCGTACCATTAAAGGTACAGACAGGCGCAGCCAAGCGCAGAGACGCGCAGACATACACAGACTCTCACGCTCCCACTGCTGATTCTGAAGGTACGCTTTCTCTGAAAAGCATAACAAGTTTCTGACACATGCCAGAAAAGCATAACAGAATGCTGTTATGCCCAGAAGCAGGGAAAGAGACATAAAAGAGAGAATCAGGGTGAGAGTGAGGGGATACGAAAAACAGAGAGCAAGAGTTTTTCACACACACTACTAGTTTTCTAGTCTTTGGTGGTTCTGTGGACTAACTTGATCGTCGGAGCGCAAACGGCCGCTAGAGGCGCCGTCTGTGTGTTTTGCAGGTCACGTTTGGAGATCCTAGAGAAGGTTCTGAGGGTGATCCTGTAGAAAACGCCAGTCGCGTAGGCGGGACCAAGAGTGCTGTGAAGCGATTCCTCCACGTTCGAGTTGCCGGCAGGATCAAAAATTAAAAGTAAAACATATTACATGAATCCAACACAAAACATAGAATCATAATGGAAATAATTCTAAGCAAATATATGCAAGATTCAAAGTTATTATACAATTAAACATGCAACTGATGATCCTTTGGTCTATCATCAGTAGTATGGTCTCCTATATCATCTCCACTGGTAGTAGGATTAAAAGGCCTAACATAACATTTTTCTTGATGAACCACTAGAGCTTGGCTAGTAGTAGAATGAACATTTTTTGAAGTAGTAAACCTTTTTTCATTGAAACTAGTCCATACAATGGAGGCAACAAGAGAAATTTATCAAGATGAACCTTCAAGCATGAACATCAATGTTGGACTTCCTCTTAATATGGCTTTATTTCTCCTAAAATATTAAGTCAAAGGTGATTCTTGAGAACAAAACATATGACAAAAATTAAATTATAACTTAAAATTAAACATGTCACAAGCTCAGGAATCTTATCGTTGACCAATTCTCCAATCTGTAATTTCTTTGTTCTCTCTACGGCCTCCCAGACAATTGGTTGTTGTTGAAGCTCCTTAATATATATTTAAAGACAAGATAAAATTGAATACCTATGTCTAATATATTATATTTAAATTAAATATATATATATATATATAAATATAAAAATATAATAATATTATCATTTTCTCAAAGTGAGTTGTAGTAGATTTGGAACCACCACAATAGATTGATACTCCTTTCTCAACAATCTGATTTTCCTTGACAATGACACTCTTGTTTCTGAAATTCTATAAAACTCCAATGTCTGACCAAGGTTGCTTGAGAAGGGGTGGAATCCATGTCCCCTTATCTTGACCATTGATCCTGCCTGTTGACCGGAACACTGGAAACTGCCTCGTCAAAGGATCGACGTGCGCACCGCTTCAAACCTCCGTTCTTCTTCGAGATCCACCTCAAGAACCTGCAAAGGAACAGAGCGGCGCCGTTGCGGCCGATCGCACTCCAACGCCCAAGTCAGTGACCGAATCACCAAATACTAAGAGAACAGGAACCGTGCAAATTCTCTCTCACAGTAAGCTCTATAACTCGCAAGCGTAAAGAGTGTAATCTGAACGTGCGTACCTCAGAAAGTTCGTTGAGAACTCTTATATACCTGGCTACTTTCTCTCTCCTGGCAGTTACAGACTTGGACACGTGGCTCGCATCTAGTCGTACACGTGCCTCCATCTGGAGCCTCCTTGACTTGGGCGCTGCTTCTACTCTCATTTTGCTAAGTTACTTATGCATGGTACTGCCCAGTGCATAGCTAACTTGGGAGCGCGATCTCTACTGGAACTGGCAAGTTAGGGTGCCTTCGTACACCTTCCCTGTGGTCTCGCCGGCCGCCTTCATAATCTGTCCCACCTTCATCTCTGGCGATGTGCTTGCTCTGGCGATCTCCAATCACTAGGTCGCCTGAGTTTACATCTGGCGACTTCATCTTTAACCCGGTGATCGCCGATTCTGGTATGCTGGAGATCGGAACACGCCAACTTAATAACTGGCGACTTCACGAGCCCCCCGACTTCCTTCCCTTCCGCCAACCTGGCGCCTTGTCAACACGCCTATACTGTAGCTGGATGCCACGTCATCACTTCCGACTACCAGGGCGGTACAACCATTATGAACTTTTTTCATTGCAGTTTTAAAATATGCGAACATTTTGTATAAAAACTGGACCTTATGACTTGCTCTTGTTTCAGAGCTAACATATACTCTTTCTGCATGAAAAAATAGTTAGGAAACAAAGATAGTAGAGTAATAAAATAAAATTTTAAATGTAACAATAATTGATCTTATCTTAAACTCTTCAAACCATCTTTCTCAAGCCTCAAGTTGAACCTTCTTTCAAGTGGGACTAGGTTCATCAAACTTTTGCTTGATGATGTGTGAGATTACAGTAGAAGGATCATTTTCTGGTGTTAATATATGTTCAAACATATTGTCAAAATGACATATTGAAGGATAATAGTTAAAATAAAATATACTTACTCTCCTTTTTCTGGATGAAGTTGAGGTCTTTGATCAATTACATTGATAGACTCATATGCAAGTGTAAGTGACCTTTGTATCGACAAAGGTTGATTCTGAATTGAGTAGGAGTTTATTCTCCTACAAAATGTTCATCATCTTGATACTGAATTGTAGGAAGTGAGGGTCCTTCATAGATAAGACATGTAGACTCCATGGTTCTTGGAAGAACAAAAAGGAGAGATTGGTGTTGTGTGAAGCTTCCTCACCAACATGAACACCTCAACCACCATGATTAGGTAGTCCATGACCACCACCTCTACTCCTTGGGTGTCAAATGCAAGTGAAACTTATTGCATATATAACAAGTAATAGTGTAATCAAAGTGGAATGATCAATTTTCAATAAAGAAATAAACAAATCATGATAAAAAAAAGTCTCAAACCTGATTGGGTTTTCTACATCCAAATGTGACTATTATCTGCCTTTCATTCAATATAATTATTACAAATCACAATCCTGTTCATGTAAAACATAATTAACACAAGGTATATAAGCAATTTTAACGCATGAATTACTGAAGAGGTATATGTGTCATTAAAATCACTATCAATGGCACCCTGACTTTAAATATATTCCTCCTCATACTTTTCATTTATGTTTGTTTGATTTATTAATTGTATATCTATTTCTTCTTCCCACCATCAACATTAGCAAGAGAATCATAAATGAAGTTTAGATCAACATGTATCATTGCTTGAAGTTGTAGAAGTTCATCATTTTGGTATGGAGTCTCATGCTTGACTTATTATATTATCAATTATTCTACTACGAGCTTGTAACCTTGGTATCTCTTTGGATATTTTGTGTCATAAACTTGCTCTACATGTTGTACAAATATGAATGGATCATATGATTTATATCCCTATGATTGTTTTACTTGAAGTATTTCATACTTATTATCTACTTTGGTTCTTGTTCTCGCCGACTGACCTATCGAACCTTGGTGGTGGACTCCGGGCTGACATTCTTTTTTCTTGTTCTTGCTTTGGAATGCTAATAATTCACAGTGAGGGGAGTTCCACTTGTTGACAAGACTCTGATGATCAAGTCACTAAGATCATATAACTATGAATATCTGAATATAGAGTATCTATATAAGTGTAGTTTCACCAGATTAAAACTTACCTCTCTTCAAGGTCTCGAGATCCCTTTTATATATTTATAGATTTTCCTTCAGGAGTTAACAAACATAAAAGTATTTTGTTAATATATCCCCTTATTCTAGAGGTGCGGGTAAAACATTATCTCAATACAAGTTAACAAGTTCATTTTTCTATTTTGAAAATGAGTATCGATGAAATTGTTAAATCATTACATAACATTATAATTACTTTTCTAACTTCTCAATATAACTTTATGTTTTCCCTCTCTTTTACTTCAGCTACAACTTTAACCATCTATAATCAAAATTTCTTTGTTAAAACTCATAAATAATAAAAAAGCGTATTTGGTTTAAGTAAAGATATTTGAATAATTGTTTAAATTATCAAATTATTATCTTTTCTCATATTAATTAAATTACTTAATTTTTTTATTTTACAAAAGATTATATATATATATATATATATATATATATATATATATATATTTTGATTGTCAAATGACGTATGGTTCAACCAAACTCTTGGATAAGACACTATCACTAGCGCAAAAATGGTGTTTAGCGAAACTTGTACAACGTCTAAAAAAAATAATAATGAGTTATTATATATATAAAAAATCATTAAATAAAAACTAATGTTTTATAAAAATAATAATTATTTATTATATTAATTAATTTAAATACTAATTTAAAAATTAATTTAATTTTTTTATTAATAATAATATGAATAAATTTTACTAATATATTTTTGTTCATCAATAATTAGCAATGGTTTTTTTTGAAAAATATAAAAATTAAAAAAATAATTAAATGTGAATCAACATCCGTCAATAAAATTTATCGGAAATAAAATACGAACACAATCTGTCAATAAATTATGTGAATAAATTTAATAATAGAAATTATTAATATTATAGTAATAATGTTAATATTAATAAAATTAATAATCATTACAATATTATTAGTAATAATAATTATAATGCTATTAATAATAGTTACAATAATATTAATAATTACAATAATAATAATATTATTTTTTATAATATTAACAATATTAATAATAATTAAAATAATAATAATAGTAATTACAATAATATTAAGAATAATAATAATAGTAATTATAATGAAAATAAAAATAGTAATATTAATATCAATAATAAAATATTTATAATAACATTAAAATTAAAAATAATCATAATACTAATAATATTACTAATAATTTTAACAATAATAATAATAATATTAATAATTAAAATAATAATATTAATAATTCTGTCGGTAAATTACCGATAAACATATTAATGTGAATTTTTGTCAATCAGAATTTTGTCGATAATTTTCATTCGATAGAATTTTTCATTACCGACCATCAAAATCTACTTTAATAATATAATAATATATATTAGAATTTTAAATTAAAAAATAAAATAAAAATGTTAAAATATTATTTTAAATAATTAAGTTAATGGTTTTTTTAATTTGTCTGGAAATATCATAACCATTATAGAAATGAAAAAGCTAAAAGATAACTTTGCCAAAAAGAAAAGTTGAAAGACTTGTAAAACATACAAAATTTGGAATGATTTGGATGGGACAGTTTGATGGGTACATATTATACAAAGTGATGAAATACCATATACATTGCTTCTGCTTGTTTCTGGTTTCTAGCTAATTCAGCATTACCATATATATACTGCATACATACATATAAACTCTGGCTTCAGATACACACGATTTATATGTAGTAAAAGCATAGGGATATTTCTTACTATAAAATAAACAAACAACCAGAAAAGCTTATTGGGTGAGAAAGGATTAAAGTAAACCATAGAACAACAGCAATTATGGGATAATCATTCCAAATGGAGATTAACTTTCTTCCAATCTCATCATATGTGTCATCATACACCTTTGCTTCACTTCTTCTCCCTTTCTTTGCCTCCTCCTTTATCTCTCTCTTTCCTCTTTAACTTTTCACCGCCTCCAACAGCATCTTGGTTTATTTTATTTTATTATATTCCACCTAAAAAGTAGATAATTAAATCAACTGAAATTACATGAGAGAGAGATCCCATCTTGCATATACCACTTTCTGCTGTTTAGGGTTGGAGGCATATATAATTAACAAGGCTACCTGCCCATTCTCTTGGGTTTTCTCTTAATTCATTCACTAATACTTCTTCCCTCACTCAACTCTGTGTGTCAGTTTCTTATTCTAATTTTAGTCAAACTCAGAATCTGATCAGAAACAGTTTCAAGATGCTGAGAAAGATGGATGAAGGAGAAATCATCACAAATGCTTTTCCTCAGAACCTAACTGCTTCTGCTGCATCAAATAGTAGCAATCCTCCTCCTGCTTTGAAGAGGAAGAGAAACCTCCCAGGAAACCCAGGCATGCTTGTTTCTTTCTTCTTCACCCTCTCTATTCTCTCTTCATTAGTATCTCTTGCATAAGCTTTACCATCATAGGTATTATCATTACAAGAAATTTAAAATTAGCAATGAAAAGTTCTTTGTAATTTTTTTAAGCAATTCATTAGTTTTATTTTGACATGACAAAAAACAGCTTCCATCACCAATTCTTTGACGTTGCAGTGTATATTCAGAGTCAATTTGTTTTTTCATCAAAAGCAAATGGTTAGACAAATGATTTAATATGTGAATCTTTCTATTTGCACAGATCCTGAAGCTGAAGTTGTAGCCTTATCACCAAAGACACTCATGGCTACCAACAGATTCCTGTGTGAAACTTGTGGGAAAGGTTTCCAGAGGGATCAAAATCTTCAACTCCATCGACGAGGACACAACCTTCCTTGGAAGCTTAAGCAGAGAACGGGGAAGGAAGCAAGGAAGAGGGTTTATGTGTGTCCAGAGAAAAGTTGTGTCCACCACGACCCTTCAAGGGCTCTTGGGGATTTAACTGGGATAAAGAAGCACTTTTGCAGAAAGCACGGTGAAAAGAAGTGGAAGTGCGAGAAGTGCTCAAAGCGTTATGCGGTGCAGTCGGATTGGAAAGCACACTCCAAGACCTGTGGTACCAGAGAATACAAATGTGACTGTGGAACTATCTTTTCAAGGTAACTAGTTAACCTATTCATCTGAATTTTCTCATGGCAAATCTCTTACCAATCTTATAGGATCAAGCTTTTTTGGTTTGTAAAAGTGGTAACAGACTATATATAGTGGTCTAAAACCAATTCTCTTTCTCTCTCTCTCTGGGTTGATGCTTTGTATTTGGCTTTCTGGAGAGAAAGAGAGAACGAGGTTAGTTCAAAACAAAGGAAGCCACACAAGTTTTTGATAAGCCTTAGCCCTAAACGACAAAATTTCTTAATTTGGAATTATCTTACTTACCTATTATGTAATTATTAATTCAGTTTTTCCTTGGCAATATATATAGGGTAGTTAGTATCGCACAAGTCATAATGTCTTAGTCATGTTATCATGTTATATACTTCCATTTGTACTTTTGTTGAGTTAATGTTAGAGACGTTTCTTTTCACCTTCGTACGAATATTGCATTAAAATCCAAAACTAACTATCTGTTAGCCACGATGCTACCATATAGCATTATTTGAGTAATTACAAATTAGAAAATAAATAAACAAACCTATCTTAGTGAGATTAAGTCGTCACGAATTACAATGCACCAAAATGGAGAAGCAACATTTTATTACTATAAATTATACATTACATAACCTTTGAGCGTGTATTTAAGTTTTCAAGAAATAATCTAGCCAATAAATATTTACTTTGTTACTATTTTGTACTACACACTTGGTGTGGATAAACAAACACATCTAGATTTGCCTATTTAGATGATTATTATTATGACCTTTGGTTTTTGTTACCAATACTTTTGGTTGAGCAGGAGGGACAGTTTCATCACTCACAGGGCCTTCTGTGATGCTTTGGCAGAAGAAACAGCAAGGGTAAATGCATCGTCTGACATTAACGCTTCTTTAGGGCGTAACATTGGTTACAACGTAATTGGAACTTCCCTAGGCCCTAACATGGCTACCCATTTTTCTTCAATTTTCAAGCCAGTTTCAAGCACAGAAGAAACAAGCAATCAAACATCTAGGGGACTACCCCTTTGGATGGGTCAAACATCTCCTCAGGCTCAAGAAACAATGGTCAACAACAATTTGAGTGAGATTCATCAACTTGGGTCTGTCACAAGCTCAGAAACAGCATATGGTGGCAACTCACTAGTCCAATGCTCAAATTTTCCACCTTCAAACTATCAACTAAGTTGGGTGTTTGGAACTAAACTTTCCAATGACAGTAACATCCAAAAGCTAACAACCAGCACAACTACATCACTTCCCCTAGTCAACTCGAGTGTTCCTTCTTTGTATAGTTCCCAACACCAACCCCGTCAAACATGTTCAACAGCAACATGTCAGCCACAGCTTTGTTGCAAAAAAGCTGCTCAAATCGGATCAAGCTCAAGTGACCCTTCATGGCTTGAGAGCATAGGTTTGAAATGTGGTAGCAGTACCCAAGGTCAAGATGGGAATATCAGTAACAAGTTTAGTGGCATGTATGGTTCAAGTTTAGTTCTCAGCACTCTTGGGACTGAACCAGATAACTCTGCATCTGACTTGTCACAAATGCACCCTCCCAAACGTAGACACGTACTCAATGAAGAAAATGGAGGGGGGCAATTTAGGGATTTCCTTGGTGTTGGTGTGCAAAACCATTTGCCGCACTTCATCAATCAAAGGGTGGATTTGATTTGAGGACAAGTATTCAATGAAATGGTTTTTTCCACACTCATTTGAGAATGTACACTTTGCAAGGAACACAGAGAATAATAATGTGTTGAAGAAAAGGAAAAAAAGAGAGAGAGAGATGTGTAAGTAAATCTAGTGTGAAAAAATCTTGAGTTGATATTTAATTGTGAAGTTTAAGTATCTTGATGTTTATTTTGTTCCTCTATGTGAAATGGGGAAATAGCAATAAAAGAAAAAGATGTATGATGTTGAAGTTGGAATTGGAGGAACAGAATTAGTATCTGGAAACTTTGCAGAGAGGAAAAGGTGGGTATTGAGTGCTTGATGAGGGCTAAAAGGTTTGCTGTTAGAAAACTATTGAAGGGTTGAAAGGAGAGATATCCATGCATATTCTTTTGAATGCTGAAAGCTGACCCCTTTTGAAAATGGTGGCTTTATTTTTGATAAAAGGAGGGAGGGTTGTGGAGTAGTGGGGGCAAAGCAAAGGACAAGCTTTGGAGTCCATTATTGCACAGTTTGTTTCATCTCTGATGTGTTGTGCTTCATGCCTTTGGCTTAAAAAGGAGAATTTCCAGTGAAAAAAAAGCATATATATTAGTACAAATAGGCTTTTTAGCCTTTAGGTTAAAATAAATTAATGCACACTTTTCACTCACCCTGCAATGCATATTTGTAGCACTACCCAATTGGCTAAGTTTTCTAAGCATGCAAAAACTGGAGTTAATTTTTTCTCTTAATTTCTCTTACTTTTTCTTGGTTCCCTACCTTCCTCTTCTTTCCATGCATTCAGCGG